>NC_056734.1:159018632-159218632 GCF_019279795.1 Protopterus annectens
TTTTCTCGTTTTTTTTTTTTATTTTTCAAATACATTTGGATGAATTCCGTATTGTTTATACATAACATCTTAAATAACTATGTACACTATTTATATTAGCCTGACACTATAACAGATCTTAATGTATATAGTTACTGTATAAGCATGTCCAGTTCATTATTAGACTGTCTTATTAATTATTGTATAGTTTCAATCAATGATAAGACTTTCCGCTAAGGGTTGTCGATAAATGGCTTTGGATAAATTCTTAGTTCTTTAATTTTAATTTCCAATAATGCTATGGTCTTCAGTAGGCTGTAGAAGACTTCCAAAGTTGGTATTGTGCTTGTATTCCATCTTCTAGTTATACACTTCCTTGCAAGTTTAGTCCATACTAGATACATGCTTGACCTATTCAAATGAGGATGTTCATTCACATTTAATAATACAAGAGCTTTAGTTAAGTAAAAGGATTCATTAAATAAAGCTTATAGAAAGTTATTAATACCATTCCGAAATGGCTTAATGTTAACACAATCACAGAAAATGTGGTTCCAATCTGCATTGTGTACTTGCTCACATCTCCAATATATTATTTTTATGGAAGAACTAATTTTACTGATTCCGTCTAGCATTAAGAATGCTCTCTGCAAGCATTTACAATTAAAAACTTTCCAGTATTGTGTAAAGGATGCATATTTTATCGATAATCAGATATTTGTTTTGATATCTTCAGTTAACTGTATTGTGTCCTTTTGTATATATTTCCAATATGAGGTTTTGGGTGTTGTTTTACAGTTTATCAATATTTTGTAAAATTTTGAAGTACTGTTCCCCATGTCAAAGTCATTATAAATGATTTCATATATGTATTTCATAAATTTAGGTATTTCTTTAAATGAAGAATTGTTAATTATTCTACTTAAATCTTGCAAATATGACAGAATACTCTGTAAAGTTAGCCAGTCTGTTGTGGAATTTTCTATGTTGTTTTTATTACTTGCATATCTAAAACTTTTAGTTATTTGATACATTGGAGCCAACAAACAAATCCTTTCTGTTCACAGGAATTAATAATTTCTCTATATATTTTATGTGGAAAGTTCTTTGTGACTATAAATGGTGTTAAAAGATCAAACCAGATTTTTAAATCTATATTTGTATTAATAATTTTCTTAAATGAGTCAATGTAATAATTAGTCATTTAGTGTGTTTAGTTATGTTATATTGCATACTAATACATAATATGTGCCATGGCAAATTGTTTTTATCTGTCATTTGAAATTTGTTTTGTAAATCAAATTCATTTATTGGTATTACAGTTAGTATTTTTTTCCAGTTTGCAGAGTAATTTGGACTTATCCAATCTGAGATTGTTTTAGATATTGATGCTTTTATACATGTTTTTATATCAAGAAAGTTTAATCCTTCCTGTTTCCATTGTCTGATATGATGTATTAAAACTATTCTATTTCTTTTGAGAAACCATAACAATTTTATTAGTAATGAATTTATTTCTTTAAATATATTCCTTTCTGGTAACAGTTGTATTGTCAAGGCTATATATAGGATCATGGGCAGTAAAACCATTTTTGTTAACTGTAGTCTGTCTTCAAATGTTAATATTACTTTGTTCCATTTTTCCACAGAAATTGTAATTGTATTGATGATATTATTGTAGTTTTTAGAGACTAATTCATTATTATCCTTGTATAACTCAATTCCTAAATATTTTAAGGTAGGTTCTTGTTTCACTATTATGTGATCCCCTTAGTCTGCAGTTTTCTTTTTTTATTTAAAAATAAAAATTTTGATTTTGATTTATTGAAATAGAGTCCTGAAGTCATGTGAAATTTGTCAATTAATATATCTAATTCGTCTAATGTACCTTTTGTAGTAGATAATGTTAGTAATATGTCATCAGCAAATAGCATTACTTTAGAAATGTATTGTTCATAAACATCTATTCCTTTGATTTTTATATTGTTACGAATTGAATCTGCCAATATTTCAATAGCCAGAGCAAATAGAATCGGTGACAAGGTACATCCTTGTTTAGTGCCCTTTGTTATATGTATAGAATCAGAGGTAAAAGGACCTAACTTGACATACGCTCAATTTGTATATATATATATATATATATATATATATATATATATATATATATATATATATATATATATATTCTTTATGAGATGAAAAAGGATGCAGGAAATTCAAATAGCATTAGGATTTTGAATAAAAAGTCCCAATTTAGGGAATCAAAGGCTTTCTCTATATCTAAGCCAATTATGAGTGTTTCTTTATTTTCTTTATTAACATAATCTGTAAGAGAAATTATCCTTTTAATATGTCCATGTGTGTGTCTATGATATATAAATCCAGTTTGATCATTATTTATTGTTTTGGATAATGGTATTTTCATTCTGTTAGTTAATATTGTCATAAATATCTTATAGTCATTATTTAATAATGAAATAGGTCTATATGAGGTACAGAGGTTTGGGGATTTGTTTTCCTTTAGGATTGGTGTGATTAAGGAATATCTCCAAGAGGGTGATATTAAAGCTTGTGACTGAATTTCTAATAGAGTTTTATGGAAGAAAGATAGTATCTTTGAAGGAAAAAGTTTAGGTATTTCCATAATTATGCCATATATACCTGGAGCTTTATTATTTTTACCGTCTTTTATTGCATCTGTAATTTCTTTATAGGATATGGGTGCCTGCAGATCTAGTTTAAAAATTTCTGGTATTTTTTTATATTAGAACATTTTAATCTAGATTTAATTGATCAATATGTATAGTTTCATTTTGGAAATATTCCACGTAGTGATTTCTGTAGGCATCAAGAATGTTACCTATATCCAAGACATTTTCCCTTTCTTTTCATGGAAGATACTTTTAATGTTATTAGCTTTTGATTGTATTTTGACTCTTGTGGATAAATTATGTAGAAATATGGGAGAAGTGGCCAAGGTATTAATTTTTAGTTTTTCTAAAGCTAAACTAGTTTTATGTATTAGACTTTCGTTGTATGTATTGTTTAATACTTCTGCTTTCTTTTTCATCTCCAAATGATTTTTGATTTTTTCAGCTTTTACTGACAAAAGTTTGGATTGTAGATCTAATAATTCAGAATCCCATTCTCTCATTTTTTTATACCAAGTTAGGGTTTTACCATATATGTAAGCTTTTAATGAGTCCCATATCATTATTTTATTTATCTCTGTGGTGTAATTAATATCTAAGAAGAATTGTAATTCAAATAATAACCAGGGTTTTAACTCTTTAATTTTAGTTATATATGCTGGAATTCTGGAGTTAAAGATTAATGGTTTGTACCCATTTTGAAGTTTTAGTTTTGAAGTTTTGAAGTAGTCTGAAAGGGGACAGGGAGTGATTGAGAAATTAATGATTTTAGAGTGTATGTCATGGGCAGCAAATATTTTATCTATTCTAGTTTGGGTACCAAATCTCTGATCTTGATGGGAAAACAAAGATTTATCTTCTTTAAATTTGAAAGTATCTACAAGATGAAATTACTCTACCCACTTGCTTAAAGCTTTTGATACAGCAGATGTATGCAGCGGTCTTTTATTTGTAGTTTCAGGAATATCAAATATACAGTTAAAATCTCCTCCTAATATTAAATTGCCTTTATAGTTATTGGAAATTAAATCTAAGTGTTTTTTAACAGTTCCTGTTCCAATGCCTGGGAACCAGTATAAATTGGCTAGGGTCCATATTCTGTTATTATATTTAACTATTACTAATGCCATAAGGCCTTCTTTATCTTCATACTTATAAATGATTTCTGGATTAATCACATTTATTTTCCATAAAATTGCTAACCCTTTTGTCTTTGTCTTCTAAGTAGATTACGCCAATATCATATATTCCATAGGATTCCATTTATAATTGTCATTTGTTTTGAAATGAGTTTCTTGAAGGAAGACAGTTTGTGCTTTGTTCAATTTTAAATATTTCAGTAGATTTGATCTCTTGCTAGGATTGTTTAAGCCATTGGTATTTAAAGATAATAAAGTTAAATCCGTCTTAGGTTATTTAGACTGTGTATTTTTTGTTATATTGTGACTATTAAACATTTTCCTCTGATAACTATAAAGTATATGTTTGAGCTTTTAAAGGAAATTATCAGTTTTATGCTTTGAGTGTTTATCAGTAAAGTAATGTTTTGGTCAGGCATACTAAAAACGTTTTTGTGAAATAAATTTAAATTAATAAATGTTAACAAAACTAAGATCCGCACTAGCCATGGAATGAAACTCATTCCTAATCTGATGGATAAACCTAAGTCCATCAGATTATCACTCATAACTTGACAATCCAGAACATCTGAACTCCATAAATTGAATTATCATATGGAGAATATTTGTAAAAGGAATAAGCAATATTTATATTATTTTGAACAGATGTAGTACTATTATAGATTATACAATATAAATGTCTACTTATTGTATACGCAATTAATATGTACATGAAAGATATATGACAAGCAATTCAATCATAGTAAATAGGATGTATCATACATAAAACCTCAGTAAAAGATTATAGCACACAGTTATTTAACATATTCACGCTTATTGATGAAGTCTTTCAAAACTTATTACTTAATATAAATAGGTGATAATATTTATACATAATGTTTATAATACAATGCATTTTACTGGATATATCAGAAGTCATATTTCATTGTCAGCATTTATGTAATCACTTTGCTTGTTGCTAACTTACTTAAAGTATCAAGTTTGTTTATGTAAACATTGATGAAAGTTAGTGCATTTTAATTATCAGTGCATCCCTCTTCCCCCCATTTCCTACGCATAAGGATTTTCATATCTGTCATTTCATATTATAAAATGAGTGAAATTATAGGTTCATATTTTTAATGATTACAAGTTCCCTTTCCATATTCATAAATTGCCATTTTATGCCATATACTGAACGTTATTAGATTTAAATGGCAACATTCTATTTTGTATAACCAGCAAAGGTTAAACTGAGTGATTATTGTCAATTTAATACTATTTGTTCAGAATGTGATTGTTACATTCTGTGACATTCTTAGTTCAGGCTTCTATTGTTTCCCTTGAACAACTTTGTCAGTTTGATATCATGTATAAAACATTAGTTGCCCTGGTAACAGCTTAAGTATTATATATGGTCAAGATGGGTTACAAAACCACAATTCTAGTTAAAGCAATTAATTGACTTGTTATGCACATTTACTTATATGAGAAAATCATCATGCTTCCCCTTGATGTTCAGTATAGTGTATGTCATTTATGACACGTTATAACAGTAGTGTTATTATACACAAGCCCGTGTTATTAAACTGAGTGTCTATTGGCAATTTAATACTATTTGTCCAGAATGTTATTGTTACATTCTGTGACATTTCAAGTTTAGGTTTCTATTGTTTCTCTTGAACAACTTTGTCAGTCTGATGTCATGTATAAACATTAGTTACCTTGGTAACCGCTTAAGTATCATATATGGTCAAGATGGGTTACAAACACTACAATTCAAGTTAAAGGAATTACATGACTTATTATGCATATTTACTTATATAAGAAAATCATCATGTTTCCCCTTGATGTTCAATGTAGTGTATGTCATTTATGACAAGTTAAGACAGTAGTGTTATTATACACAAGCCCATGTTATTAAATCCTGTCTTTAATATCTAAATTCAGCAGACTGCTTCATCTTATATGACGATTATATATTTTATTTATAGATTTACTAAAATCATACATTATATAACTATTGTGTGTGTGTGTGTGTGTGTGTGTGTGTGTGTGTGTGTGTGTGTGTGTGTGTGTGTGTGTGTGTGTGTTTTTGGCTGTTGCTAGTTATTTGAGAAGACCACAAGCTGTAATGCTTATTCTTATTATTAGCTCCTTCCAAGCATGTTTATATAGTCCATAGACTTTAAATTATGGGACCCTTCTAGTTTCTTATTTTTTATAAGTATATTTCCATCCGTACATACGCATATATCAGTATTTCAAGCACTGGCAACAATACCCATCCAGTTTTGCCAGAATACCATTCACTAGCTCATGTGGTGTGTTTCCAGGATGTTCTTAAATATCTAAACCAATATTTGTCCTGTTCCATTTTACCAGCCTGTTCCATGCAGTGGCCACTCTGCCAGTGAACTACTCAACACACCTTCCATTCACACAAATATTTCTATGAAGGAAATCTGATGACTCTCTAGCACTTCCTGGCAACCCCAAACACCCCTAGAATCAGCTATTCCCATATGCCCAACATGTCTGAGCAAGCTCACCTCCCAGACCACTGCAAAGGGTTCTGCACAAGACCAAGTACTCTTAGTCTTTCACAATAACTCAGACTTCCACTCTTATGTAAGTCCTTAATGTTTTTGGACCAAAATACATTTTAAATATTAAATTGCGCTTATTATTTATTTATTTTATCAAGAATCAACTTAATGAGCTAAATGAAGTGTTGGGATGCCATCAATATTTGTACATGTGGTTTAAAACAGCGTCTCTCTCTCTCTCTCTCTCTCTATATATATATATATATATATATATATATATATATATATTTTATTTATTTATTTTTTCCCAAAATCAAAAACCTTGCCAAGAATCATCTCGGAAGCTCCTCAGAACCATTAAGCGTTATCATCACTCTGTCTCCATTACCATAGCAACCTGGGAGCATCTATTTCTGTTAGTGTGCCTGTGTACTGCATACCAGAGGCTTGCGATGCACCCTAAGCAAAGCTTCACTTCACTGCAACTTCAAGCCTTAATTCCCTCCCTTTCAGTGAGGCAGTAGCCAGGAAAAGAATGGAGAGCAAACAGAAAAAAAAATCCCAACAAGCCGCCACAACAAGAGATAACACATTCTTCAAGCCTTCTCTCCTCTCACTCAGCAGATGTATAAACAAGCTATTCTCTGCCAAAATATCCCAAATCACAGTTTTATCCAACCCCTCCCCCTGGATCCAGGCTAAAACATCAAATGTCTCTTCCTAATACACAAATATCAGTAAACCTTGATTACAAGCCGCAACTCACAGCTTCCCAGAGTCAAAAATGGCAGCATACAATAGCTGCCAGACACAGCTGCATACACACACACTATGTCAGGCTTAATCAAACAGCACTTTAAGCTATGATACCTGCCATAATTGATATTAACTCTGTTTAGACAGAATAATACTGGCATTTGCAGTAACTGCCAGACACAGCTGCATCCACGCACACCATATCAGGATTGATCAAACAGCACTCGTAGCTGTGATATCTGCCATAATTGATATTAACTATATTTAGACAGAATAATGATGACATTTGTACTAGGAGCTTGCTACTATTATTCAACCAGGATATACATGACATTTCTAAATCATACTTTAACTGAAGAAGGCATTAGTCTCCATGACAGCATTTTTTTTCAAAACACTCTACTGTTACTGCTATTATATATGATGTTAATTTGTCACATTTGAGTCTGAACTCTGATGAATGGTATCTTGTTGAATTAGTTAATTAATTACTTAAATTATTATAAGTAAAACAATGAAAAATGAACAAGATAAGTATTCACTGAGTTCAAGTAGGGGAATAAAAACTTCTATGTTTATATTATATGTTGCTTTGTTTGGCTTATATGTAATGTAAATAGTAACCCGTCTTGACCTACCTTTGTGAAGAATTACTGGACTCTCTGAACATTCTGAATAAATCATTACTGTTTCTCAGTTGTTTAAGATACCCTCCTTTTTTTAAATAAAAACAGATGACGAGTGATGTACCATATTAATTGATACTTTGAGAGATGTAGTTGCAAGAGTTATTTTTGGGGACAGCTATCTTGGAATCATTTTTTTGTTTCTTCTTTCTAGCATCAGTCCAAGGATTTTTTTATTTTATTCTTTTAAGAGTACAGGGCATCCATTCCATTTCTTCTGAGATATACCCTATATTGTTGTTTTTGATGAATATAGTAGCTTCTTCTAAGTCATTAAAGGTTCTCATCTCATTGGCAAAAAGTATTTTTATCTTGGCTCGCAATACACATAAAAACATTTATATTTATTAATATTTACATATTATATAAATAATAGGTGGTATTGAATACAGTGGTCATCTGATGAAGTCTATGCTAAGAGAGATGAAAATGCTTGGTTTATGTGAAGGCGTTCATATTTTTATGTATATTGTGAGTCATTTGGTCTATTTTCGTGTACATGTGGATTTGAATTAAACTTTTTTACTGTGGTCTACTCCACGCTCCGTTCTTTGCACATTGGTCAAGTTTATTGGTTTGGTTTATGCAGACTCTTACTTTTTGGATAGTTTACAATGAAACAATCACAAAGTATATCCAAACTTGTTTTGAATCTGGATCAGTTTACAGTATAAGTTGATGCTATTTTTCAAACCTGTGCTGATTTGTTTGAGTCCGACTGTCTACCGTGGAATATCATATTAAAATTTCTCCAGAAGCTGTTACTGTAATACACGTTTCTAGAAGATACCTTTTGCTCTTAAAGAGAAAGTTGAGTGAGACTTACAGAATGGTCTATCTTGCTCTACTTGTTAAAGGTTAAACTGATACAATGGGTGCCTTAGCATGTTAACTATTGTGAAGCCAATACATTAAGGATGTGCAAATAAACTACTGGGTGAAATGAGTTTCAGACATGTAACATTGAATAATTTTCATTCTTCTTTTCCAAATCAAACCTTTATTGAAATTAAGCTGATTGACAGTAGCTCCAAATTGTGTACTTTTAATACTCATTTGGGCATATTCAGATTTCTGAGATTACATTCTGAAGTATCAGTAGCACCAGAAGGATGTCAAAGGATGGTTACTGAAATTATTGATAGGTTACCTAGTGCTGTGAACATCAAATATTATTTGTTATTTGGAATTACAATAGGTAGAAATTTAATGTGACACTGATTAAGCTACTGAATGCATTGAGACAAAAAGGTCTAACACTTAAGCTGAATTTCAGATCTGTATGCATCATCTCAAGTGTATGGACCACAAATACTAGTGTCAATATGCAAGAACTACAGTAAACTCTCAGTTAACCGGCACTCATGGGGAGTGGTAGATGCCAGATAACTGTAGTTTTTGATTGCTTGAGAGTTACTATTAAATTAGGCCTGACTAATACTATATCTTATGCTATTTGTTTTGTTGGACTTGTTCTTAGGCTCTTCCATTTTAAAACTCTAAAAATGTAAGGTATATTTCTGTGGGGGGGGGGGGGTGCAACACATGAAAATTGTACGGTATTTCTTAGATTTTTTTTTTCTGGTTGCTTGAGTTCTGGTTAACAGAGTTTACTGTACAAGATTAAGTTTAACCTCATGCATTTCCTAGGAAAGAACAAGTGACATTCATGTATCTGTCGTAGATAGTACCAATTAGAAAGCTATTTGAGAATGCTGTTGCTTGAATTTGGTCTTCTGACCAAAATAAAAGCTTTGGACAATTAAAGGTATGTCACACAGGCTCCATTCTTAAAATGTATGATATCACTCAGGCACCTGCTCTTCAGTTTGATATCAGACAAAAAGAACCAGGAACAGAATTGCTTAAAGAAGATATGGGTTACTTGAGTGGAGCTTGACTTGCAGATATGCAGCAGTCCCATCAGTGTGGGGTCTATGATTGCTTTGTATGCCAGACAGAGGTCACCTCTGAAAAGTCTGTAGGAGACTGAGTAGAGAGACATGGCCTTTAGCCTATCTGTGTAGGGTAGATGTTTGAGGCCCTGGATTCTCTGGGTGAGGAATCTCTGCGGTCTCTCCAGCTGCTGCATGTGCTTTGTGAGGTACATGCCAAAAGAGGCATTGCATTCAATAATTAGCCTTATAAGGGAAGAATACAGGGATGTTATGACCACCTTATCCCTGGATGAGAGATGCCCTTACTAATGATGTGGGCCATGTAGAAAGCTTTCCATACAACAGAAGCAAAATGGTGGTCAAAAGTCAGTTTGCTATCAACCTGGGTTCCCAAGTCCCTCAGAACTGATTGCGTACTTAGTGTCTTATTAGCAATGTGATAATTTGTGGGGGCATCATTCTCCCCAAAAGGGATGATGATGCATTTTTTGACATTCAGTTTGAGGCCATATTTCTGGCACCAGTCATTTGTTTGGGTGAGACCCTCTTGGAGGATGTCCACATCGCTAGGGGAATTAATGATAGCACCCAGCTTGCAGTCATCTGTAAAGTTGGTCAGCCGTAGCCCACTAGATTTGGCCTGCACCTCTGGGAAGTATATCCTAAACAGCAGAGGACCCAAGACCGATGCCTGGGGTACACCGCTTGTTATGGGTCTACTACTTGAGGTGGCTTCCCCTGTTTTGACTAGGTGGATTCAGTGAGCCAGTATGCTACCCATCTGGTAACATATGGATTGATGCCTAGTTGAGAGAGTTTATCTATTAAACCTGAGTGGGGAATAGTATCAAAGGCCTTGGCCAGGTCAAGGTAGGCGATATGCACCATCTTCCCCTCGTCTATGGCCTTGGTGACTGTCTCAAAGAAGTCAATCAATTTGACAGGCATGACATCCCCTTGCCAAAATGAAACTGTGTGGGATCAAGTATCTGGAGGTTGCCAATGTTCTTGATAATGAGGTCCATGATCTGCTCCACGGCCTTGCAGATCAGGCTAGTTAGGCTGATAGGCCTATAATTTCCGGGATTAGTGGATGCTTCACCTTTGTGCAAAGGGATGACAGTCGCTGTCCTCCACTTGGCTGGGACAAAGCCGGTACTCAGGCTTTGGTTGAATAGGGTGCCTAATGGTGCTGTAAGTTCCTGCCTGAGTTCATGTATGATTTCAAGGTATCTTGCTGAATTTACAAAAACTATAACTGAAGAGTACAGTATAAGGTGGGCAAACAAGTACATATTGCTGAAATATTGAATGGAGCATTCTTTAAAGCAAAAATAAATACAACAATAAATAAATATGACTTCTTTGAACATGGTTTAGAAATGGTGTGGATTGTATTAAAACTATTTCCACAGCCAAATGGAATAAGTTAAAAAAAATGTATGAGAAGATGCAGAAATGACAGAATTAAAAGTCCAGAAAAAAATGTCTGCACTGCCTGACAATGTTACAGTTTACTTTTCCATGATGATGTATCAAGTGTTCAAGGAGTCTTGTTCATTTTTCACAAAGGCATATTCCCTAATCTGATGAGAAATGAGATGCTGCAAAAAATCTATTAATCTGATTGTGCTATCACAAAATATAAAGAAAAGTCATTAGATATTTTATTTTAGCTGAAGATGTCAGGTTAAATTCAAGGAGTGTTACAAAGCTGTGAGATTTGAGCCACATTTACAAGCTAGAACAGAAGGAAGAGATTATTACATATGATATTCTAGGGCAACAATAGCAGAAAATAAGACTGGAGCTTTCACATTACAAGAATCACCATTGTATAGTTTGTAGAGGAATTCATGTTGGTAACAGTGTGGACAGATGTTTCAACACTATACTTGTGTTGAAAGAATAGGGAAGTCTCTTTTTAATTGTTATATAAAATATATATATACACATGTTTATATGCATTTATACACTACCAAATGCTAGTTCATGTTGCATAATATCCTTAAAGTGGTCTTATATTTCTTTTTAGGCCATCCACAAAGAGTCAAGGCTTACAGAAATTCAGTCTTGCTGTCTAAGGTATATAAAAAGCCAAGACAATCTACAAGATTCAGCAAGTTCTGCACGGTGTCCGGGAATAGTGCAAGAGCTGCTGCACGCAATATGGCCGATGACCGATCCAGAAACTAGCTCCCTGGACGTGCACGAGAGCTCCTACACTGTTCCTGCACTCACACATCTCCTGTATGCTAATTACCCCATTTACTGGTGAAAACCATGCAAATGAGGTGAATTAGTGATCCAAGAAGCAGGCAGGCATCTGTGCAGGAATAGTGTAACTTGCAGAAATGTATTAAGCTACTAACCGAATAAATTTCTGCAAATTACAAAACTGAGGCATAACAGCTTCAATGAAAGCATGTATTCAATGTAGTAGGCATGCCAATGGCCAAATATATGGCCATGGGCATGGTAAATAGTTGCAAAATGATAAAAAATAACTTTTATTTTTTTTGGCCGATTTTGGACGATTAAGCATAGGGCAGCAGTGCGCAAACGGGATTGGCCCGAAAATAAGAAAAAAAGTTGGAAATAAGCTTTTAAACCAAAATCAGCATTCTGCCATAATAGTCAATGACATGCGGAAGACAACAATACCATGGAATAGTGGTTGCTACAGGGGAAGGCTGAGTGTCAGTCTTGTAACCATGCATTAGCAGTCAGTTTTATGCAAATGAGGGGATTGATACTGAATCATAGATTCCCCTTCAGTGTTAGCTTACTGCCAACCATATAGGTGCAGCAACACCATGGTATAAGCATAAGAGGTAGATGACTTCATAAGGGGGAGTGTCATGCATGCCGTAAGCTTATTGGAGCTCTGTGGCCTGTGTTTGCCCTTAGCTAAGCACAGCTAAGGAAAGGGGGTATGTTTGAGGCTGCCTAGCAGTGTTTACATTGCCTAAAAGGGTGTGCGTGCCATGCACCGAGTTTTAAACAAAAAAAAAAAAAACGGGAAGTAGCAGCTCTGTTTACATCTGAGCACTGGGTATACGCCGGCCACCTCGGGGCTTAAACAGGAAAGCAATGGGAAGGGAAAACAGCAGTAGGAAGGCAATCAAGGAGAACTAGCATAGCTGACAGGTGAAATGTATCAGAATCAGCCAATTACACAAGCAGCAGCCCAGCCCAGCCCAGCACACTACTATAAACTATGCAAACACCTTTCACTCTTGTTTTTCCCACAAACTCTACTTTTTTATCCATTCTTGACTTACATGCTCCTGAACGTAGCATTAGAATTAAATATAATGCTGCCCCCTGGCTCTCCCATGAAACCAAAAAACTTATTCTCACTAGAAATAAAGTCTGGGCCGCATGGAGATCACACAGAAATAACCCTGATCTTCTACACTTCCGCCAGCTTAGAAATCTAACCAAAAAGGCAATAATAGCTGATAAAAAGAAATTCTACTTCAATCTACAACAAACCCACCTTAATAATTCAAAACTTTTCTGGTCTTCAGTCAATAGACTCCTCTCCCCAGGACGTTCTAAAACACCTTCCCCACTTAATGCTGATCCTGATACCCCTCAACAAACTGCAGATGCTTTCAACTCTTTCTTCACTGAAACTATACAAGCTCTTGCTAATCAATTGAACGCTAATAACTCACACCCAACATGTAACCTTACAAACTCTTCCTTTAAATTCTCTCTACATCCCATCTCTACATCTTACAAACACAGACTCCTTCTCAAACTAAAACCTTGTACCCCCTCTGCTGACAAGTTACCTTCACTCTTTCTACAAAATGCTGCCAAGGCTATTGCATATCCTATTTCTATTCTCATAAATAGGACAATCAAAGAAGGTATCATCCCTGATATATGGAAGGTCTCTCACATTATCCCACTCCATAAAGGTGGTAACTCCATTGACTACTCTAACTATAGACCTATTGCTCTCCTCTCTCCGCTGGCCAAAATAATGGAGAAATGTATACACCATCAGCTTGTACAACACCTCTCTCTCCACAACATCATAGCTAACTGTCAACATGGCTTCAGACCATATCATAGTACTACTACTGCCCTCCTTTCCTTTGTAGACACTATTAACCTGAACCATAACAACAACCTACTCTCTTCTGCCATCTTCATTGACCTCTCCAAAGCATTCGATATGGTTAACCACTCTTTTTTAATCAATACTCTTGAATCCCTATCTTTTGATATCCCTGCCATTAGATGGTTTACTTCTTATCTCACTAACAGAAAACAGGCTGTTCTCTGGAATAACCACATCTCTTCTCTTTTGCCTGTTTCTATCGGAGTTCCTCAAGGCTCTATTCTTGGCCCACTTCTCTTTTCCCTCTTCATTAATGATCTCCAAAATATAATCCCCCAAGCTACTTGCATTCAATATGCTGATGATTCTACACTCATCTGCTCTGCATCTTCTACCTCAGAACTTAGATCTCATACTCAAAAAGTCTTTAATACCCTCAAAACATAGTTCTCTAGTCGATTCCTCTTACTAAATGCTAAAAAAACTAAACTCCTCTTCACCCCCACTTCCAGGACCCCCCCTTTAAACTTCACCATCTCCTCTAACAATGCCACTATCATCTCTCCCGACTCTACCACTAAACTGTTAGGTATTACAATTGATAATAATCTCTTTCAACCAACACATTAACAACTCCATAAAACTTGTCAATAGGAAAATAGGATCCTTATATCGTATTAGACCATTTCTAACACCTTCCTCTAGAACTAGGATTGCTCACTCCCATCTTCTTTCCACTCTTCTCTATGCTTGTCCCATTTTCACCAACCTCAAGAAAAACAACCTTACCAAATTGGCTACCTGCTATAATAACATTGCTGCTCAGCTACAGGGAACCCCTACAGAACACATCACTGTCTCAACCTGAAACCACTAGGCTGGCCAGAATTTCAAAACTATCTTGCAATCCAACAACTCACTATTGCCCATAAAATTCTGTACCAACCATTGAACACCCCTATACTCTCTCAACTCATAATCCCCTATAATAATCTTAACTCTCTCCGCTCCTCTAGTAAACTATTGGCTAGTTCTATAAAATCAAATAACACTGCTGGTGACTCCCTTTTCACCAATTCAGTAGGTACAAAATGGAATTTACTTCCTAGCAACATAACAAAGATTACATCATTACCTCTTTTCAAACAAAACATTAAACTGCACTTCCAAAATCACTGGCTGTGCACCTGTAGTAAACCTGATTAATCTTTCCACTACTTATACTCTACTTCATTACTATCTCCTACTTCTTACTTACTCCATCACCCACTTGGCTTTCCTCTTCTTCTGCCACTTGTCTTCCTAATTACTTCTTTGCTTGTTGACTGTCTTACTTGCTCTCCTTTCCACAACTAACCTCTTCTAATTTCCCTTATTCTTAGCTCTCTTTTCTCTTACTTCCTACCTTTATCATTATCTTACAAAGTATTTTTTAACTTTATATGATGTCTTTGACTTTAACTGTGTGTGGTAGTAATTATTTCATTTAGTTATCTTTATCATACTTAGTATTTTATATTTATATAAGTATTTTTTTTTTGGACTGTAACTGTGTGAGTCAGTAATTAACTCACTTAGTAATAATGAGTAACTGTAGAGTTGTTAGTTTTTGTCTCTTCAAACTTTCTTTAAAACACAAGTATGTTTTCCTTTATTGTATTCTCTGTGGAGCTTTTCTCCCCGGGCCTCTACTGAAAATGGAAATATCTCCAGCTAGACTAGCCCGGTCAACAAATGTAAAATAAAATAAATAAAACACTACACCACCGGTGTACACAGACGGGGAAATTTTACCTGGCAAAACTAACAAAAATGATAAGGGCTGCTGTCACTCTCATACATCAATATGTGGAAGAGGCTGAGGGTGGTGAGGGTGAGAATGCTGATGACCAACCCACAGTGAGGAGAAGGAGAAGAGTGTACAGACCCAGGTTAACCTACCAGGGGCTACATGAGCTGGAGATAGTGGAGCACTATAGGGTGGACAGGGACATCCTACAAAAAATTGTTGAGCTTTGCCGGCCACACCTCACACACAGAACCAACAGAAGGGAACCCATCCCAGTGGATACCAAGGTATATGTAGGCTTAAGAATACTAGCCACAGGTACCTTCCAAAGGTCAACTGGGGATATCCTGGGGATCTCACAAGCATCAGCATCCAGGGTACTCCACCAGTTCCTGGATGCCATGTCAGCACATGCCGGTGAGCACATATATTAACTCAACACCCATGAGGCATTGACCAACATTATGTGCCTCTTCCACCAAATAGCAGAATACCCTGAGGTAGTGGGTACTATAGACTGCACGTACATACTCATCAAAGCACCACCTGGTGAGCAGTATAGGGTCTACGTAAACCACAAGGGCTTCCCCTCCATCAACTACCAGGTTGTGTGCGATTCCCAGGGCATTATCATGAATGTGTGTGCTGGCAGCCCTGGAAGCTATCACGACTCCCACATCTGGCATATGACAGCTCTACCAGAGATTTGCCAGTGGGACATCCCATATGGCCACCTAGTGGGGGATGCTGGTTATGCACTGGAGCTGTGGCTGATGATACCCATCAAAAATGCACACACACCCAAACAAGAACTCCATTATGAGGCACATGCACAAACCAGAATCATAATAGAGAGTGTGTTTTGGATGCTCAAGTCATGGTTCCGGTGCCTGGACATATCCAGTGGAGCCTTGCAGAACTCTCCAGCTACATGTACACACATTTTCATTGTATGTGCCATGCTACACAATATGATCCTGTGGAAACAGCTGCAGCAGGAACAGCATGGGGTGGGGCCACACAGCTCCTCCCACTGTCAAGGCCAGCACAGGCACAGAGTGACTCGGAGGAGGAACAACCTGAGCCTGCCCTTGTAATTAGTAGGAAGCATGTCCATTATGCCCAGGCTTTGGCAAAGAGGTAATGTATAGCACATACACTGACACGGTGAGATCCCAGGGAATGACACCTCTCTCTGACTCACACATACAGTAAAAGGGATGCCAAACATGACACTATTTCTGTGCTTTACCATGTATAGGGAGTGTACTATGTGCATCCAGCATAGTCAGCCCTCAAGCACCGTCCTCAATGCTGGCACAGCCAGAAGGTAAGTCACTCTTCCTATCAATTGCTGAATGGAGTAGTATGTTCTGCTAGTTGTAGCTGTGATATGGATGTGAGCATGCAAGGGGAATCGGGTGGCTGAATGGGATGGCAGCAGATCGTGGACACCTATATGGGCAGCATGAAATCCATAACAAATAATGGTGTCAGCAAAGTAGGCAGTACTAGACAAGGTGACAAATCCCACTGCAGTACATGTGGTGGCCCAAATGTGTCTCCATAGGACACACATATGCATGTCAGTGAGGTTCACATACCCAACAATAGCGTCAGCCAGCATGACAGGTGTAGATTACCATAGTTGTAAGCAGCACCCTGCCAACATCCAAACCAATGGATTAATATGGACAGGAACTATTGCCATTAACACCTCACACACTTACCCTGTCACCCCAGTGGAATCCAGTGGCTTACAGGCTGGGACTGTAGGAGTGGCAGAATGCACTGGCCTGCTATAGATGGCCTGCATCACTACCAAATGCCCTACAGTTCTCTGTCATAGGCTTGTTTCTTACCTGAACTGCCAATGTATGTTATCTCATGGGGTCCCAACTAACAACATAGCAGAGTCCACATAACACAAATGCAAGGTCATGTTGAGCAATCCCAGTAGCATGCCCACCATGTCCTACTGCATGAACTGTGGACCAACCCCTAAATAATGCCAGGATGAAGGGACAACTATATAGATACTTCACAGATATCACTCGCATAATGTTGGGAAGAAGATAGAATAACAGAGTGGGGGGTGTAGAAGCATGGATGCCATGGAGTGTTTGAAGTCTGAAACTCTGATGTGTGCCCATACTACCCCTGTCTGCAAACTCAGTAATGGGTGGCTACAAACCCACTTGTAAACCACAATGTAAAGGGGAACTGACCAGATATATGAGCCCTGCCTCTGGGTAACCTGGGTTAATCTGTACAGCTAAGAGGTATGGCCACAGCAGGATATGGCCATTCTGCTATGTCGCTAGATGTACAAGCAGGGGATCCTCAGCCACTACAGCACCAAGATGCTGGACCATTTACATAGATCCATCAGCAAGTGTCTGCAGCTACCCCTTCAGAATGGCATGAGTATCCAAGAATATGTAGGCTGCAGACCACAATACACAGCTTTATTAATCTTGTATTTCCCAGGAAATAACTGTGAGCAAATAAGTATATCTGTTAGTAGTTGATGACATAATATATCACAGTGTAAAACAGTACATGTCTGAATACCTCTAACACCAACCATGTAACACAAGAAGCACAGGCACAATAGTTACAGTAGCCCACTATCTTTCACCCATTGTAACTCCATATTGTCAACCTATCTACAGATATCCTGCAGACACAGGTTGCTAGCTGTAGGTGTAGAACACAAAATCCTGCACTGGAGTACAACCTACCTGGAATGGATTCACACACTTAGTACAGAAGGTCATACTGGGCATACTCCTACACTTAGAGAAATGAAGCCCATGTCTGACAACAAAAGTGGACTATACATATCTGTCAGTCACAAATGTCTGTGCACACACACACACCACATTGTATACCATTCATGCTTTGCACACACACTGCATAGGAATACTCACACATATCCAAGGCCAACACACTATAATTGGTCAAACATACACACACACAGATTTAGGGAAGAGAGAGGCAGACAGTGACAAAGAGATTGCCATCATGAGGCCTGTCCCACCCACCACACATCCAACTGGCCAATATCACATGATGTGCAGATGTCAATCACTATAGAAATTTGATTTTGGTAGCCCTCAGCCCTATAGTGTCTGGTGCTTGTGATAACTGTGTAACATGATAGTACAAATCAGTATTCATCTAGCATTTGTATACCCAGTCCTGTCAAATGTAAAGTTATGTGTGACTGAGTGTTGTGTGTGTGTTTCCAGAGGAATGGTTTATGACCCATTCACACATACTGCACTTTTTATAGCCCATGTTAGCACTCATGCTGATGTCAATCACCTTGAAATAACCCTCTGGCCAATTTTCAGCCCCGTAATCCCTGCGGCGTGTAAGATAACTGCATAATGCTATAGTGTAACATACTAGTTATGTAGGAGTTCTAATCCCCGACATGCCAACTGTGAAACTCTGTGTGTATGTAGAGATTAAAGATTTTCCAATCAAAGTCACTACACCTCCCATTGCCCAACTTTAGTAAGCCTGCTGATGTCACTTGCCATGAAATACTCCTTTGGACAAGGGTGAGCCCTATAAGCTCAGTGGCATGTGCGATAACTGTATAATGCTATAGTGGAACATACCAGTTAGGTAGGAGTTCTAATCCCAGTCATGGCAACTGTGTGTGTGTGTGTGTGTGTGTGTGTGTGTGTGTGTGTGTGTGTGTGTGTGTGTGTGTGTGTGTGTGTGTGTGCGCGTCTGTGTAGAGATTAATGATTTTGATGCCATTCACAGTCACTACTCCTCCCATTGCCCTACTTTAGCAATGCTGATGTCAGTCACCTTGAAATACCCCTTTGGATAAGGGCCAGCCCTATAAGCTCCATCATGCATGCAATAACTGCGTAATGCTATAGTGTAACATACTAGTTAGGTAGGAGTTCTAATCCCAGACATGGCAACTTTGAAACTGTGTGTGTGTTTGTGTGTGTGTGTGTGTGTGTGTGTGTGTGTGTGTGTGTGTGTGTGTGTGTGTGTGTGTGTGTGTGTGTGTGTGTGTGTGTGTAGAGATTAATAATTTTGAAGCCATTCACAGTCACTACACCTTCCATTGCCCTACATTATCAAGCCTGCTGTCAGTCACCTTGAAATACCCCTGTGGACAAAGGCCATCCCTATAAGCACCATGGCATGTGCCATAAATGCGTAACAATGTAGTAGCAGTAACTACACAGGTGTGGGTTTGAATCTCATTTGTGGCAAGTGATTGTGTGTGTACATATGTCTGTGTGTACCTCAAAGATGTTGGCCCCATTTACAGTCAGTACACATCTCAGAGCCTGACTTTAGCAGTCCTGCAGATATCATCTACCTTATAAGTACCTGTTGCCAACCCTAAACCATGTCAGGTCAGTGGTGCATGTGGTAAATGTGTAACATAATGGTCCATAAAGATTGTTAAATAGAGGTTTGACCCTCACCCCTGGCAAATGTAAATGTGTCATTAGGGTAAAATTATTTTTGGGATCTCTCACCCACTACATCACCCAATGCCAGTATTTACAAGGGCTGGTGATGTTCCCCACCTTAGAAGTACCTTGGGACTACATCCATCCTAAATTATTTTTGGGATCTCTCACCCACTACGTCACCCAATGCCAGTATTTACAAGGGCTGGTGATGTTCCTCACCTTAGAAGTACCTTGGGACTACATCCATCCTATAAGCTCTGTGGCACATGTGATAAATGCAGTACCTGTAGTAGCAATGCATAGCTACATAGGGGGGGTTGAATCTCAGTACTGGCATGTGTGTGTGTGTGTGTGTGTGTGTGTGTGTGTGTGTGTGTGTGTGTGTGTGTGTGTGTGTGTGTGTGTCATCAGCATCCTGTGTGGAGGTTGCTGTGATTGTGCAATAGCAGGATGCATTGTGGGGTGGGTTTTGCTAAATTATTGCATTGAGGACGTACTGTATGTCACAATGTCCACCTTACAAGGACAACAGATGTCAAACCCCAGTGAGGCTGGTGTAGACAATCCATAGCCCTACATGTGACATTATGCATTGGTGAATAATATAGGCAACCCTTGTATTACTCAGAGAACACTCTCCACCCATGGCTCATACACAAACACACTTGGCTGGGCAACAACCACTATATTGGTAGTTCCCTGCATATTGCCTCACAGATAGTAACCACAGTACAATTGCAGTGGACTACATACCTGTTGACCAGAGCAGTGCCACTGACATCAGAAAGTACTGTGATGTGTATCATCTCCTGACTGTGTGTTATCCAGCAAGTAAAATGATGTGGCACCCTGTTCCATCCCTACAATAGGCAAATAAATGCTTACAGCGGTCCTTTTGCTATGTTCTTCACTGGATGCCTGTAACAATTGTAGAGTCTGCAAATGTAACCCACAAAGGCAATAACATGCCTTATACACATGCCTTGTATGGACAGATGCCAGTAACCCCACTGAATATCTGTATCGTGCTGTCAATGTAGGTGCAAGCACAACCTCAGTTCCATAGCCAGGTCTCCCCAAATGAGGTCAGGAATGCTACATCAGAAGATAACAATCTGTAAACACAACATGCCCCAGAGACCTCAAGTACACTTCCACACATCAAAAGAACATGCGTGTGCACAACCCAGACACTGTCAATGTTATGGAATATAGATCACATACATGGGAAGCTGTGTGCATCACTGGCCACCGACAACAGTAACCCATATGAGTGGATGGTAAATAAAATACCCACCTGTGGGGACCATTCCAGGGACTACACCCCTGAGCCACAATGGAGACCATTATCATGTGGCCTGATGCCAAGGTATTTCCTTTGCTTAGCTTTGTACAGCCGTCAGGCCCATTCACCTACTACACACCTGTGAAGCAATGAACCTACACATCTCAGTACTGGCAAGTGTGTGTGTGTGTGTGTGTGTGTGTGTGTGTGTGTGTGTGTGTGTGTGTGTGTGTGTGTGTGTGTTTGCGTGCGTGTGTGTGTGTGTGTGTGTGTGTGTGTGTGTTTGGGTGTATGTGTGGAGATTAATGATTTTGAATCCATTCACAATCACTACACCTCCCATTACCCTACTTTAGCACACCTGCTGATATCATTCACCTTGAAATAACCCTTTGGCCATGTATCAGCCATATAAGCTCTGTGGCACTTGTGATGACTGTGTAATACTGTAGTGTAGCAAACTAGTTAGGTAGGGGTTGTAATCCTGATCCTGCCAACTGTGATAATGTGTGTGTTTCCCTGACAGAGTGTGTGTGTGTCTCCGTTGACACCTGCTTTTGTGGACATTCACATGTACTACACTTCCCTTATCCCTTCTTTAGTTGCTGATGTTACTCACCTTCAAAGACACCTTTGGACAGATCTCCAATATGTAAGCTCCATGGCACGTGCAATAACTGCATAACACTGTAATAGCAATACATAGTCAGGTAGGAGTATGACACTCAGTACTGTTAAGTGTGTGTTTGTGCATGTGCCATCAGTATCCTGTGTTGGTGTGGGGTGAGTGTATACTGACGGGATCCATTGCAGTGTGGGTTTTGCTACATAATTATATTGCGGACCTATATGTCCCATTGTCCACATTACAAGGCCAACAGTTTTCAAACACTGTAGAGTTTGTTGTAGACAATCATCAGCCATAAATGTGTACAGCCATGTGCAATTATTATGTGACAATATGGATTAGTAAACAATATAGGCAACCACTATAATACCCAGATACCACTCTCCACCCACGGATCATACACAGACACTCTTGCCTCTTACTCTCTTACACCCTTCCTACTTACTTTGTCTCTGTCTTTCTCTCTCTCTCTCTCTCCCTCCCTCCCTCCCTCTCTGGTGGATGTGGAAAAGTACATCTGTTTTGCATAGGCAGCAGCTTGAGTTTTGTAAGGAATGCTCATGATCAGCTGATGGCCTGTGCACAACTTGCAGTCACCCACTTGCTAATTGCATGTGGAACAGCTGTGGTATCATTCCTATAGCCTATTGCATGGAAACACACTCCTATAACCAAACACTTCATGTGGGTATTGGCCCTTTTCCTTCACTGTGAGCAGGAATTCATGTGGGTGTTTGACAAACAACATCACAGAGGTAGTGGAGATACCTCTAACAACATACACCGTGGAGACAGGCCAACAAACAGGAAGGGGAATGTTCCAGATATGGGGACAGAATGTAAGTATTGCTGTTCTACATTTGAAGCAATGTTGGTTCAACAGGGTTTGTGTGGATATGGCTGTTCTACATGATTTAAAGTCTGGCATGACAATGTTATGTGGTTGAGGAAACTGTCACCTGTAGGATTATGTGCAGACTGTCCAGAGTTAGGAGTCTTACATGTGTTGTGTTACTCACACATTTCCTATCTTTATATATGCAGTAGCATATTCTGATGATTGCAGTCAGTACATGGTGACATCCATGTGAGTTACTGACTTCATATCCCTCAGAAGAGATATGTCACAACAAACCATCTTACACCAGGAAGTGTCTGTTTATCACAGCAATATGTCAATAATGGCCCTGTGTTTGTGCCTCCGTCCCCCAAGTCTGTCACCTTTTGTCCATATGTCATGCAGTAAGAGGTGCATATGCACAGTACATCATTATTTACTGACATCATACCTGATAACAAGACAGTGAGATATCAGACTACTGGACATGTTATGTATAGTAGGCCTTATATTTGAGGACAAAACCTGAACATTCTGTTGCAGTGTGTACAGTAGTGAGGTCTGTGTACTTAGGGTGATTGTTGACAGTGTGTGTGTTGTGAATATTTTCCTTGGCCTTTGTGCAGACTGTGGTAGATGTCATTGTTCTTGGTCCTGTTCTGTCTGATGTTGCATGCTGCTCCAGTTTATGGGACCCTATCAGCGTACATGTTTGTAGGGCCAGACTGACACATGTCCCATACCACAGTCAGGCATCAGACTACACTGTATATTGGCCCAGTATATGTAGGGTTACTGTGTGAGTGGCTCATATGAGGGTGGTTTTGTTCACACAGTCCATATACTGTAATATTACTTAGGCTTATCATACTGTGACTGTGACTGTGTTCAGATTGGTTGTGGGTATGCACTTTCACACTGGTGTCTGGTACCCCATGCTGTTACATGCCTGTAGTGCCTGCTAGATTTGGAAGTACATATGTATTCCCCCAAAAGAAACGTGGGTTAGTGTAGTGGCAGTCTGCCTGTAGTTTGCACATTGCTTTGTGACATGCCTAGCAGCTCAGTGTATTTACCTAGTGTGATGTTATGTCCAGATATTTGTCAGATGTACTGCTGCCTGGCCACCATAAACTGTTGTGTATTTCTGACAAAGCAGTGGGATGCTGTAAAGATGTATGTCACTAACTAGTATGAAGTATGTGGACTTGGGACCTCTGTTCCTCCAGTTAATATGTGTTATGGCAGACAAGAGTGTGTGAATGCATCAACTGTGTGAACTTATATTCCAGTATTTTGTGATATCCCCATTTACATGACAGTAAACATCAACTTTGTCAGGCCTGGTCCACACATCTTGGACTAAGGAGTTTTGTGTATACCTCTGCACTGACCAGATTGTGTCAGACTGTCCATGTTTATTGGTCATATCTCTGCTGTATTCCACAGGATCATTACTGTGATTTGTGTGGTACTTCACTATGATGATCTTATGATGTCTGTCAGTAACTGAAGGCATACATGTCAGTAACAGAAGTGATTTCTCACACAACACAACCCCTGTTATTGTAGCAGCAGTCCACATTTATACTTGCAATTCTTACATGACATCCCCTTGCACTAACAGGTTGTGACTGTTGGTGCTGAGGTATGACTCCACTACATGTTATGGGCATGTGTTTTGTATATATATATATATATATATATATATATATATATAGATATATATATATATATATATATATATATATATATATATATACATATATATATATATATATATATATATATATATATATAGGCTGCACACAAAAAGCATCTGTTAAGCTTTCACTTACAGTGCTGAGTAATTAAGCAGGTCACAATTTTGGTCAGCCATAGGGCTCCTTTTTCTACTTGAGTGTTTGCCTCCTATCCCTGTAACTTAAGTAAACTGATTCTTACATTAAAAGCTGTAATACTTACCTTATAGCTTTAGGACACCTTGGGAAACCTTGTAAACTGCAGTAGCCCCGCTACGCTCGGGCTCTCTTCTCTACCCTCCCTGCCCCAATTCCCTCCCATCCCCAGTACCTCTAAATTTAAAGTACTATAGCCACTCCCCCACTTTTCAGATCCTATCTGCTTTCAGATAATTATTATCTCTGGGATAATTCCTCCCACCCCCATTCTTCGACCTACATTTTAATAGCACCTATTAGCTTTCATCTGGCATTCTCCCATCCCCCTTCCAGTACCTTTACCTCACCACTCTATCTTCTGGTGTTGCATCACCAGGTAAAACAGTTCCTTAACTCACTAGCTGAATTACAAATAATGATATACTCCTCTTTACTACCCCTCTTGTTCGCACCATACCTCCTTACCTTGTATGAAAACCAGTTTCTCACAGGATTTCCGGTCCCAAAAGGCCATACTATCACCCCAGCTGTAACTCCTCCCACCTTCAACTATACTTACAGTACCAGGTCCTCTCCAACATCTTGTTCAGTCTATCAACATCTCAACCTCAGGCACATTAGCTCTACATCCAAACACTACCACAAACTAATAAATTCCTGAAGTTCATCACCAAGTGTAGACTTAACCTAATACTTGGTGGTGATATTCACCCCAACCCTGGCCCACCCACGTCAGATACACATACCCCCTCTACTTGCAATCTAAGCTACAAACCTACAATTAATAGGCCAACTAACTCTCTCCTAGTTTGTCATCTCAATATTAGAAGCATTAATAACAAGGTACATGAATTGCATGCACTTCTGGATGTCCACTCCCCTGAGAGTCTCTGTTTATCTGAAACCTGGTTAAAACCTAACACTACAGACAATGAAGCATTACCACCTGGGTACAACATACACAGGCTGGATCGTGCTTCCAGGAAGGGGGGTGGGCGTAGCTGTACTCTATAAATCTGAGTTGAATGTCACCATAGATGTAATACAACCACATCAGATTAATAACTCAGAGATTCTTGCCACCAAATTGCAACTTAATAAAAATAAATACATTAATATCATCTGTATGTACATTCCCCCAGGTAACAATATATCTACACTTGAAGATATCCTGCACTGGCTATCATGTTACTACCCCCAAGAAACCCTACTACTTGGAGACTTTAACATAGACTGGGGCATCTGTTCCTCAGAATCCCCAACCACCCATATTAACCTGCATGCATTTACAGAAATCATATCCACCCCTACCAGGATAAGTAAACCCAATCAAAAAGAAAGCATACTTGACTGGGTACTCATAAATAGTCATCCCCAACTGTACACCTCTGGTACCCTCCGTGATGGCCTAAGCGATCACCTTCTCACATATGTAATTAAGCACAATGCCATTAATTCCCAACAACCCTTACTCAGAAAGGTTAGAAACAATAAAAACTTTGACCCTGCCAAATTCCAACAAGAACTAAACTTATTTAATTGGTCTATTCTAAAACACCTCCCCTTAGTGGAAGCAGTAGCATACTTTAACAATAAATTCCTTGAGATCCTTGATTTGCATGCACCTGTTCGTTCAAAGAGAACAAAGGCAAAAACTGTGCCATGGCTTTCTAAAGAGTCTAAACTCAAAATTACCCTTAGAAACAAAGCATGGGCTTTATGGAATTCTTCTAAAGACCCCCAAGATCACATTAATTACAGGCAATCCAGGAACAAAACTAAAAGATCCATTTTACAAGACAAAAAACAATACTACTGTAATTTACAGACAGTAAATCAAAATAACCCTCAAAAGTTTTGGGCAGGTTTAAATAATCTGCTATATCCTGGACAGACTTCAACCCCAATCCCTGCTGCTACTATTGATAAAACCCCTGAAGATGTTTCTGACAGTTTTAACTGATTCTTTACTGAGACAATTCAAGCCCTAGCTAGCCAACTACCTCCTACCTCCCCTGGTCCTGAAAGTACCTCTCCTAGAAACCTACTCGCGTTCAGCTTCCAACCAGTTGCCACTTCACTTATCCATACCTTGATCAAAAAATTAAAACTCACTACACTTTCTGCTGATCAATTCCCTGCCAAGTATCTACAAAAATCAGCTGATGCTATTGCTTACCCCATCCCAATACTTCTTAATCGAACCATAGTAGAAGCTAAAATTCCCACCATCTGGAAAATATCCTATGTAATCCCACTTCACAAAGGAGGCAGCTCTACTGAATTCTTCAATTACAGGCCAGTAGCTATACTCTCTCCGCTTGCAAAGATTATGGAAAATGTATTCATAGACAACTCATGCACCACCTAATCCAGAATCACCTTATGGCAGACATTCAGCATGGCTTCCATCCTCATCACAGCACTACTTCAGCCCTCCTAGCCTTTACCAACACCATAAACCATAATCACAGCAATAATTATATATCCTCAGTCCTCTTCTTGGATCTTTCCAAGGCATTCGATATGGCTGATCACCAACTTTTAATCCACACCCTGCAGATATACTGTCTAGATACTAGAGGCTTTCAGTGGTTTCAATCCTACCTGAATGGTCGACAGCAGGTTGTCCTCTGGCAGAACAAACTCTCTAATCGTTTACCTAATACCCTTGGAGTACCACAAGGCTCTATACTAGGGCCCTTGCTGTTCTCCATCTTCATTAACGACCTTTATACTGTCATCCCAAAAGTCAGCTGTATCCAATATGCTGATGTCTCTACTCTGATTTGCTCAGCCACATCTCAGTAGAGTTATGGTCAGCTACCCAGACCACCTTTAATACAATAGAAAACTGGCTTTCTGAATGTCATCTGATCCTAAATCCCCCAAAAAACTAAAATGCTGTTATTTTCGCCAACACGTAGGTCTACTACTTTCACCTTTACCATGAATTCAAATGATGGCACAATAATCTCCCCTGACCCCTCTATAAAACTATTAGGTGTCATCATAGATAATAATCTAAAATTCGACCTACATGTTAACCAAACTATCAAAACCATCAAAAGAAACTAGGGTCACTTTACAGAATAAAAGCCATCCTAACCCCTCCAGCTAAAATTGCCATAGCTCACTCTCACCTTCTTTTAACCCTTCTGTATGCATCCCCTCTACTCTCGAATTTAAAGAAGACTGTCCTTAACAAACTCTCAATTTGCTACAACCACATTGCCAGGTTTGCCACTGGGCTGCCTTTTAGGACACATCATTGCATCAGTCTAAATCAGCTTGGGTAGCTTGAACTACCCAGCTTAATCCAGTATAACCAACTGATTATGGCCTATAAAATCCTCTATAATTCAGACAATACTCCTGCACTTAAAAATATTATCACCCCCTATAACAATCCTAGAATGCTTCAATCCTCTAACAAACTACTAATTCAGACTAGCAAAATTAATAACACAACCGGTGACTCTCCCTTTGCAAACTCTGTAAGTAGACCCTGGAACTCTCTTCCAGCTGATATTACCTTACTTTCTACCTTAGGTCAATTTAAAATTAGACTCAAACAGCATTTGACACTTAACTGGCTATGTCAATGTATCAAGCCTGGCTAATTCTCTCTAGAATGTGTAAAAATCTGTTACCCAGTTTACTGTGTAATTTAATTTAATCCTGATTTATGCTCGGGATTAACTCTAACCTGTGGAACTTGTTTAACTTGCTTACTTATGTAATCACTGTAAATAGTCTGCAATATGTAATGCTGGTATTATGTAATGCTGTATCTGCTTACCCTTGGAGCTTTTCTCCCCGGGCCTCCACTGAAAATGGACATGCATCAAGTCGGACTATCCCGGTCAACAAATGTAAAATAAATAAATAAATAAATTATATACATATATATATATATATATATATATATATATATATATATATATATATATATATATATATATATATATATATACACACCCACACACACACATATATATATATATATATATATATATATATATATATATATATATATATATACACATATGCATATATATATATATATATATATATATATATATATATATATATAGATGTATATATATGTGTATGTACATATATATAAATGTGTATATGTATATATACACACACATATACATATGTAAGAAACTCATTAGTTAGAGAGGGTAGGACTGACCTTCGTGAACTAATGTTATGAGTCCCAGAAGCCATACCGAATGAACGGTCATAGTGTAGAGCTTCAGCTGCCGTTACTAATAAATGGTCAGATTGAGGAGACCTTGTCCTACTAGTGCCCGGGGTTTGAGAATCGCGAAACACAGTAGTACCATTAGACTTGGAAGGTAACACATTAGTTGTACTGGATTTATTTTGTGAAAGCAATTCAGATCCTCATGCATTAAAGTCCTTAGCTGAACGCACGTTGTTCAATGTATTAGATGGAGTAAACAAGTTTATTGTAGGTAATGGATCAGTTAGGCAAATATCGGCATCTTGTAAATCACTAATAAGGGGTGGTGAAGTAATCAGCTCCTGCAACGGGTCCGAAGAAACAAACTGTTTTCCCATAGCAATCTGCTGGTTTTCGGACGAACCACCATCAAAGGTTCAGACTGTGATGAGTTTTTAGTCATCATAGGAGGTAAAATCAATGAGGAATTAGTGAATGTAATAGAAGGTTCCATTGTGTCACTATGAGAAATAGACAAATTAGGTACTGGAGGCGATGTGGTAGAGGGCAGATCAATCTGCAGGTCCGTGACTTTCTCAGTCTGCTGAGTAGAAAATCCATGGTTTTTACTTGTAGAAACAGTTCTCTTGGTAGTAGTAATATCTCTTGTATCAAGAGAAAGTGATGATGAGCAGTCCGTGGAAACCGGGCACTGCGAGGAATCTAGCATAGAATGGCTACTAGAGCCAAGCTCCTTAAGAGATGAATCAGTCATGTTCGAATTACAGACTAGCGATATAATTAACTCAAAAACTGTCTAAGAATATTAGAAGACTTTAAATAAATAAATCCTATTAAACTTCTTAACAAACAAAAGACGAAGGAACCAGTGGTAAAAGCTTTCATCCTTTTATTGTAGTAAGACCTTCATCAGACAATTAGTAATGTAAAAAAACATGGTATATATAGCAAGTGGGAGGTAGCTAATTATTTTAATTAATTTAAGTAATGAATGACAAGGAGGCTAGTACCAATAAGCTTTTCAAGAATGTAACAAATGAAGAAAACTGTATATTGAGTGACACACGATGACAAGTATAACTGTCAGTCTCAGATAAAAGAACAAATCAGCCCTGCCATTTAAGCGCATTTTTTATGTTAAGGTTTTCATTCAGGCCAGGGGGAGAGTCTACTTTAAATCTAAGCTGCCAAAGCAGTTCTTTTACTTCTAACAAGGTGTTAACATCTCCAAAAAAGGCATCAATCTTTTGTAAAACTAGGAATGTGAAACCAATAAAATTATAAAAGACAGTGCTATGCTTTGCTAAAGCATTCCTTGCATCATTTTTTCTAATAGCTGATAAATGCTCTTTGACCCTAGAAGACAACATTCTAGTAGTTTTACCTATATAAAATGCAGGGCATGAATTACATACAGCAGCATAAATGACAGAGATGGATTTACAATCTAAATGAGTATTGAATACTATTTTGAAATTATTATGTTTAAACTCATATGAATTGCCTTTATGTACATATGGGCAGACTACACAACTTCCACACGAAAACATGCCCACATTAGAGTCCTTGGAAATGGGGTTCTCAGTAAGCATAGGAGGGTCTCTGTTCTCAAAGGAGACTCTGAGAGATTTAGATTTGTTGTGTAAAAAAACAGGTAATTGTCCACGTCTGTTAGCAACTTCTTGACTGTTAGTCAAAATGTCCCAATTATCCAGTATAATGTTTTTAATATCCATCAAATCACTGCAAATGAGTGGAGGAAAAGCTATAGTCCAATCTCTGGTATTGCTGTCCTGTTGAGAAGAAGGCTTGTCGGCTATTTCATTTTCTATAGGTGCAAAAGAGGGTGGTGGCTCAACATGAGCACTAAGAGTGGAAGAATGGTTTGAAGGTCCATGCCTGGAAGAAAGTGAAGCTGCATTTATATTAGTAGACAAAATGTCATAATTAGAAGTGGAAGTCCTAAAATCATTAGAGGGTACACTATTAGCTTCATTAAAAGCAGACACAGTATCTGGAATCTCATGATGAGTTGCAGCCTGTGATTTATTCCTGGGGAGAAAACCTTTTTTAATAATAGGTGGAAACTTAAATGGTCTGGCTTCAGTGATTTCCTGGATGAGAGTGTCTAGAAGTTGAACAGGATAATTTCTGTCCAATAGCAACCTTTTAAGAACATGACATTCTTTTAGAAAAAGATCATCCTCACTGACTAAATGTGATATGTGAATGAACTGACCTCTGGGCAGACTTTATTTCATGAAACGTGGGTGCATACTACTGTAGTCTAAATAATTATTTCTAAAAGTAATTTTCCTATGTAAAGTAGACATCCAATTCATATTAATAGTATCCAATGAAATGTGTGTGTCAAGAAATTCAGCCTGTTTGCCACAATAGGCCAATGTGAATTTTAGAAATGGAATAGATTCCGAAATTGCATCCAGGAAATTGGATAAACGTTGCTTACCACCTTCCCACACAAAAAACACATCATCTATGTACCTCTTGTATATTTTCACAAACTTGAAATCAAGTCAGTCTGTCAAAGAATTAGATTCCCAGGCTGCTAATACTAAATTAGCAAAAACAGGGGCCATTTTTGACCCCATTGCCACTCCCCTGATTTGTTGATATATGGCATTGTTAAAGTGGAAAAAGTTACCTTCCAGTATCAATGAAGTCAGAGTACAAATTGTAGTTATTTTCTGTGGACTAAGGCCAGTGTGTAATGATAAATAGGATTGAAGAAATTCTATGCCCTCTTTGTGGGGGATGTTAGTATAGAGGGCCTCTATATCTAAAGTTACTAGTAAAATGTCTTTCGACGTGGGTGGATTTAAGTAGAGAAGATTTAAGAAATCCCAGGAATCACGTAAGTAAAATTTGGATTTCTACACAATGAGATTAAGAGTCCAGTCAAGAAATTATGAAAATTTTTCCGTCTTGGTTTTGTGATTAGACACTATATGCCAAAATGGAGGATTAACTGAATCTTTATGTAATTTGGGTATGCCAAAGAATTTCCCCAGTTGTGGACAAGGAACTTCCATAAAATCTGCATCTTCTGTAGAAATCAGTTGTCTCAAAAGTGATTTGAGAGATCTATCAATCTTTTTGAACTCTCGATTGATATCTGGCATCTGTACTAAGGTATAGTAGTTGCTATTACTTAAGTCATCCTGTAGAGTGGAAATGTAGCGTTGCTGTTCCATCAGTACTATCCCCGTTCCCTTATCAGCAGTCATAATTCTGAGGGATTTATCTTTTTGTAGTTGTCTAAGTTCAACGGCTTCTTCTTTAGAAAGGTTGAACCACTTATGAGGGCTTGGGTGGCTGAATAGGTTACGAAAGTCCATTTCATATAGTTTTAAAAAAATTTGCAAAGTATTATTTAAAGGTGGATTGAACAAACTGCATTTGCGAGGGAGATTAAGGTTCACATTAATGAGATCACTGTCTAGTTCAGAGTCTTTCTCACAAATTAATTTTAAGTTAAGTTTTCTGAGATAAAGACGTAGATCCAAAAGCAGAGACTGCAGTTCCGCTCTCTGGGAGGGAATGAACATAAAGCCCTTTTTAAAAACTTGAATGGTATGGCAGGACAAACTTCCATCCATGAGGTTAAACACCTCAGAGGTGGCAGTATCCGGGATACAAGGGACCGCTGTGCTGGTTGTCAAGGGAACATTCTCCTTGGACGTCCTCTGGGGGTACCTCTGACCATTGGAGGTTGCTGGTGAAACAAATCCTTGTCCTGTAATGAGGGAGAAGTGTGGTCCTGGAGACTGGACTGTGCCCTTTGTCTCTGATGGCTGGCACGAGTGTTGTAAAAAAAATGTGTTCACCCTGCCTCTTTGACTCTGTCTGGATGTATTGACTTTCTGTGTGGTTTCAGGTAAAAAAGGTTCAGTATCATTGACCAAGGAAGGGAGCTGGTCCACAGCACGCAAAGGGTTAGTGACCACAGCCTGAGTAGGCAAAGTCGGTAAAGGGGGAAGTGTTACAGCTGGTGCCAAATTAGAGAAATTGGAAGTGGTTGGAGTATGTGGGAAAGAAGGGGAGGGAATAGAAGGGGCAACATTAAAGGAAGCAATGGTGGAGGGGGTGATAACATTCAAAGTGGGTGGATTCATAGCCGGGGAATCATGAGAATAAACAGGAAAATGAGGGTCAGCAGGGAATTGGGAAGGTCTGTTCATAAAGCTATGAACAGGGGTATGGGACGGTCTGTTTATAGAGCTATGAGCAGGGGTATATAAGGGTCTCCTCCTATTGTCAAAACTAAATCTATGAGATAATTCAGTCCTGAGAGGGTATGCCTTATTAAGTTGGTATTGTGTAAGATCCCTGTGTAATTTCTGCTTTTTACGATGAATTACAGTAGCCACGTGCCTGTTGATTCGTGGCTGAATGCCATTAAAAATGTGCAATACTGATTGAAAGTCAGGGTGGGAAGTGACTTCAGCATGTAAAGAAAGAATTTCTGTCTTCAGATCAGCTAATTTTGAATGCTTGTGTTTGAGTAACATATCAACCACTTGCAAACCTGTGTTATTATATAGTGCAACTAAGTCTTTGTACAAAGCAGAATCACTAGTTAAATTATTAGGGAATTTCACTATGCGTAGCCCAAAAGGAACTATATTTTCTTTTAAACAAGTAAGGTATAAAATATCTGTTTGTATGTTTTTGAAGGCTATAAAAAGCCTTTCTAACCTGAAAAGAAGTGACTTCAGTTCCTTAATACGGTTCTGTTCTGAGTCAAGAGCAACAGACAAAGTTCCTAATTCCTGTAAAAACGGGTTGGAGTTGAAGCCAGTTTGTAGACATGCTAATAAATCTTCCGTGACTGGAAAATTCATTTGTTGTGAAGGAGGTAAATGTGTATTTACTGTAGTGGTAACCATATTATTTAATTGTGAATGAACAGTGTTAAGTAATGGAGTGTTATCAGTCAAAGAAGGTTCTGTTATAGTAATCCCTGCCCTTTGTGTGCTGTTAAAACAAACAGACTGATCTTGTAAAGAAGGAGCCGTAATGGAGGTTCCCGCTCTTTGTGGATTATTTACATAAATAGACTGGCCTTGTAGTGAAGAAGCTGTGATGGAGTTTCCCGCCAGTAGAGTATGGCAAGAGTGTGTATTCCCAGCTAAAGCAGCCAGATTGTTAACCGCAGAAGTCATTTCTATTGAGCGGTCAGGTTGCAGAAGAACAGTCCGACTGGTGATAGGAATTTGAGAGTCATGAAATAAGTTTATTGTAGTAAACTCTGTAAGGGAGGGCAGGACTGATCCTCGGGAATTAAGGTTGTAGGTTCCAGATGCTGTTCCGATTGAACAGTCCAATTGTGCAGACATAACCCAGCTAGAGCTCTAAGTTTGAGAGTTAAGGCACTCATTTGTTAGAGAGTTAAGGCACTCATTTGTTAGAGAGGACAAGACTAATCTTCATGATAATATTCTGAGTCCCAGAGGCCATTCTGAAAGAATGGTCAGATTGTAGAGTCTCTGATGTAGTTATGAATAAACGGTCAGATTGAGGAGACCTTGTCCTACTAGTGCTCGGGATTTGAGAGTCATGAAACACAATAGTAGCATCGGACTTAGTATGTGACACATCAGTATTACTGGACTTACTAAATTACGGCAATTCTGATCCTGGGACATTAAATGAACAGTCCGATTGTGCAGACATAACCCGGCTGGTGCTCTGTGTTTGAGAGTTAAGAAACTCATTAGTTAGAGAGGGCAGGACTGATCTTCGTGAACTAATGTTATGAGTCCCAGAAGCCGTTCCGAATGAATGGTCAGAGTGTAGAGCTTCAATTGCCATTGCTAATAAACGGTCAGATTGAGGAGACCTTGTCCTGCTAGTGCCCGGGGTTTGAGAATCGTGAAACACAGTAGTACCATTAGACTTAGTAGGTAACACATTAGTTGTACTGGATTTATTTTGTGAAAGCAATTCAGATCCTCAGGCATTAAAGTCCGTAACTGAATGCATGTTGTTCAGTGTATTAGATGGAGTAAATGAGTTTATTGTAGGTAATAGATCAGTTAGGCCAATATCGGTATCTTGTAAGTCACTAATAAGGGGTGGTAAAGTAATCAGCTCCTGCAACGGGTCCGAAAAGCACAAACTGTTTTCCCGTAGCAATCTGCTGGTTTTTGGATGAACCACCATCAAAGGTTCAGACTGTGATGAGTTTTTAGTCATAATAGGAGGTAAAATCAATGAAGAATTAGTATATGTAGCAGAAGATCCCATTGTGTCACTGTGAGAAAAAGACAAATCAGGTACCGGAGGCGATATGGTAGAAGGCAGATCAATCTGCAGGTCCGTGACATTGCCAGTCTTCTGAGTAGAAGATCCATGGTTTTTACTTGTAGAAACAATTCTCCTGGTAGTAGTAATATCTCTTGTATCAAGAGAATGTGAAGATGAGCAGTCCGTGGAAACTAGGAACTGTGAAGAATCCAGCATAGAATGGCTACTAGAGCCAAGCTCCTTAAGAGATGAATCAGTCATGTTCGAATGACAGATTAGTGATATAACTAACTCAAAAACTGTCTAAAAATATTAGAAGACTTCAAATACATAAATCCAAATAAACGTCTTAACGAACAAAAGACAAAGGTGCCAGTGGTAAAAGCTTTCATCCTTTTATTGTAGTAAGAACTTAATCAGACAATTAGTAATGTAAAAAAGACATGGTATATATATATATATATATATATATATATATATATATATATATATATATATATCAAGTGGGAGGTAGCTAATTATGTTAATTACTTTAAGTAATGAATGACAAGGAGGCTAGTACCAATAAGCTTTTCAAGAATGTAACAAATGAAGAAAACTGTATATTGAGTGACACATGATGACAAGTATAACTGTCAGTCCCAGATAAAAGAACAAATCATCCCTGCCATTTAAGCGCACATTTGATGTTAAGGTTTTCATTCAGGCCAGGGGAGAGTCTGCATTAAATCTAAGCTGTCAAAGCAGTTCTTTTACTTCTAACAAGGTGTTAACATCTCCAAAAAAGGCATCAATCTTTTGTAAAACTAGGAATGTGAAACCAATAAAATTATAACAGACAGTGCTATGCTTTGCTAAAGCATTCCTTGCATCATTTTTTCTAATAGCTGATAAATGCTCTTTGACCATAAAAGACAACATTCTAGTAGTTTTACCTATATAAAATGCAGGGCATGAATTACATACAGCAGGATAAATGACAGAGATGGATTTACAATTTAAATTAGTATTGAATACTATTTTGAAATTATGTTTAAACACATAAGAATCTCCTTTATGTACATATGGGCAGACTACACAACTTCCACATGAAAACATGTGTGTAAACATGACTGTTGTATATACCTTCCCAGATGTATCACATCATATTCATCTGATATGTATATATTTAGATATAACAACATACTGATTCAACACTAATTTCGTTAACAAGTTCTACACAATTATAGAAATCAAAGCAGTTGTTCAGTACTATTCAGTATGTACACTGACAGATATATTGGAAAAAACAACAACCATCGTCACAGCTGTGATGGCTTAGTGGTTAACTGCTGTGACTGTAATATGCATGTTCCTGGGTTCAAGACCTGCAAGGCCTGTTTATTTTGTTGCTAGGGAGAACAAGGACTGTTGGATACATATTGTTTAAGGCAGTTTTGAGCAGTTTTAAGTGGGTTTGCATGATGGTAAGCTCTGCTAACGTATGGTTAAATGAAACGGCACTTACACCGTGTAAGGTTTGCTTACCATTGTGCAAATATGCTTAGCATTTACATTTAAGCAATGCTTATTCCTGCTAAGCATAGCTTAGCCTTGGTAACCAGTGATCACATTTCAGTCTGATACAATAGCAAGGTAATGATGTCTTTAATAAGTGTATTTAATTCCATGTACATAACATGCTTCTATGTGCTGTCATTATAGTAGCAAGGGGTGTGAGTATACTGTATGGGACACCTGAGAATATATGGCTAGTATTTTCATTTTGTATATGTTTCATACATGGGTAGTATCCCAGGTTATATGCTGTCACACTTGCATGTATTGTATCATTACATTACTACTGTTAACAGTGCTTTCCCAAGTAAGAGTAGATTGCAGATTGTAGTACTGGAACAATACATCCCTGCATGCAAAGCTGAACTCTGAGTACTGACTATCATGTTCTTGTTGTGTGAGCTGTGTGTTATTAAGTACTTGCTACTGGATATTGATCTATGTGGATATTAACTGTAGACTACTATGTGTATATTACATGTCATTGAGGGCTGCTGTCATGTAGTAATGGCATACCTATCAGTGTCAGACGTCTATCTGTCAAAACATTAATCCTAACGCATAACCTGTTGGCTAGCTAATTTCTGTCTGTCCACTGTACAGATGTTAGGTATCCATCTTGGCTGCTAACAGGCAATCTATGCTTGACTGACACTGACATGTCTGCCCAGCTGTGTTATGAATGCCTCAGCTAGGAAACCCTACCCTGTACGCACCACATGCCATGGATACCTCAACTAGACTGCCATATTTAACAGAACATGCTGTGGTACAGGTCTCCAACTCAGACACTGGCTATGTTATTTAATATATGTTGCATACACTTCAATTGGAGCACCTCACTGGCCCTCTGCAAGAGACAACCAGATGATCGGATGTTGCATTTAACTGTCACCCTGAGGATCACTCATGTGGCATCAGTTGATAGATGGCCTGCTGACAATTGTCAGGTGGCATGATACCACTGTACACACATCCCCTACTCTTCTCATCTCTCCATGGGCAATATCATGGTACACACCTAGGAACACCTGCACCGATGGACTCCAGTACTAACAAATGTGTCAGTGTGCATTGCTGAGAGAAACAGTGTCTGTGTGTTTGTAAACTTGCAGTTGATAATACCCTGAAGACCTTCTTATACACTACACCTCCCATTGCCATAGTTAGAAATGGCTGCTGATGTAATGGGCATTAAATGTACCTTGTTACACTATTTAGCCTATGAGTTACCTGGAACTTGCAGTACTAGCACAACAGTGTTGTACAAATGGGTAGATAGGCATGGGTTACCCTTTGAGTCCTGGCAAGTGTGTGTGTATGTGTGCAAGTGTGTATTTCTGTAGGATACAACATTCTGAGGCCACATTCTCCAAATACAGTACACCTGGGCACACAGTATAAGGGATAGTGATGTTGCTGACATTAGGAGAGCCATGGCAAGCCATCACCCTACTATCCCTTTGCATGTGCAATAAATGTATATCCCTGCAGTAGCACTGATTAGATAGACAAGGGGTTGTATTGCAGTCCTGGTCAATATGTAATTGTGGGTATGTCAGAGTATTATCATGAGTTTCAGTGAATAAAATATCTAATGTGGGTGTGGGTGCTGGGTATACTGTCTTTTCACCATGGTACCCCCAGTGCATGTCCTAAGGTCCACTGTATGAGGACCACTGTCACTAGCAACCATACAGGTACCTGAGTAGACTAATTTAAGAAAAGAGACCAATCTGAGGTTCATGCAACCGGATAAAGGTGGGGGAATAGTGATTTTTAGCCAAGAAGCTTATATCAACATCTTAACAGAATTATTGATGGACCAGAAGACCTACACCACAGTATCGTATAATGAAATTCAAATTGCATATGGAAGAATAGATAGTTGGTTAGAAGAATATCTTATAGACACTAGAATTGGGAAGGAAACATACAATTTCTTAAAACAGACATATCCTTATATACCTCAAATCTTTGCAATACCTAAGATACATAAGAACATTTTTAAACCTCCCTTTCGTCCCATAGTCTCAGCAAAAAGATCAAAAACCCAACCATTGGCAGTCTATATCGACCACCAACTGAAAGAAATTGTAAAGAACCAGACACACTTGGTGCAGGATTCGTGGGATTTTCTAGGCAAAATTACTAACAATCTATGGTCAGAAACAATAAAACTAGTGACCATAGACGTTAAAGATTTGTTTACCTGCATACCTAGGAAGGTAGGGTTCGAATATTTTGAGAATTGTGTGTACAAATATTACAATACAACGGTGGACAACAAAAAACTGATAATAGAATTGACAGAAATAGTCCTCGACAATAATTTTATCACATTTCAAGGGGAGTATTACAAACAGATTACCGGAGTGGCTATGGGGGCAGCATGTGCCCCCATATACGCCAACATGGTTCTTCTTGGATGGGAGGAGGAATTCATTTTTCAAAGCCCATATATGAAAAATATAAAAATATATCTCAGATTTCTTGATGATATTTTTTTATTATGGGAAGAGAGCACTCCAGATGACTTAAAAGATTTTATGTCTTATATAAACCAAACCACCACCTTCTTGTCTTTTTCCCACGATATTAAACAACAAAAAATAAACTATTTGGACATCACCTTAAGTAAAATCACCAGTGGTTTTAAATCAAATATTTTTCGAAAGGAAACATGGTGTAACAGCTACTTGCAATTCAACAGCCAACATCCCTTACATCAAAAGAAGAGCATTGTTAAGGGTCAGGCTGTTAGGATCGCAAGAATGACCTCACAACATCAAGATCTAGAGAGGGAATTTTCCTTTTTAATGGAAAAATTTTTAGAAAGGGGTTACCCAATGCAATTTGTAGGTGACAACTTGGCAGAAGTATATCAGGGTTGGGGTACAAAATTCAAACCATTATTAGGAGAAAAGTTTATTCCTAAAGACAAAAAGTTAGATAAAACTATTGATTACATGGGTGCTTGTACGGTTGAATACAACGGCTTCTCAGGTTACTTTACTGACATTATAAAAAACAACTGGAGTATTTTCAAAACCAATAAAGATATTTATGATTTGGTTGGAAAAAAACCAATTTTTACATATAAAACAGCAAAAAATTTTAAAAGAATCTTTGAAGCTGGGAAATTTAACATCGACCAAAAGAAAGGCACTACAAAATGTGGTAGATGTAGGCAGTGCGCATACATTAATTTATCTGTGGAAACTACATTAAATAATGGCCTAAAAAGTAAGATAGTATTCTGCAAAGGTAATTGTAGAAGTAAGATGTTGGTGTACTTGGCTATTTGTTCTAAATGTTTCTCCTTTTACGTGGACAAGACTGAGAGGACTCTCAGAGAAAGAATTTATGAACATACCCACGACATTAAAAGGAGAAAAGAGACAAGTGCATTGTTCAAACATTCTTTGGAATGTGAAGGTTTCACAGATTATAAGTTTGGAATTTTGCAAATTATAAAAATGGACTGTAGGGGGGGTAATTTTAAGAATATTCTCCTTGACAAGGAAATTAGATGGCAGCTAAGGTTAAGATCTAATACCCCTCCAGGGCTCAATGAATATATTAGTATTAAACCTATATTAATAGATAAAGCCTCAAAAGTTTAAAATTAAATCTACACACACGTATATACATATGTACAAGTAAGTATATAACATTCAGTATAACCTATGTATATACACTTTTCATTTATAATTGATATGGTTTTATGGGTTTAGATAGTTGGTTTAATTTACGACCGATTCACATCAGCCAATTCCATTTTGCACGGCCTAGTATTAATATTTAAGGTCAATATCATACAATTTAATATTACACAATAGTGATATACACTTTTTGTATTTTGTGTATTTTGTTATTCCTATAGTGGTATTTTCATGTAACAATTTATCCTTGTTTCCGTTACTGATATCATACACTGTACTTTCTGAATTTTAAAATCCACATGTTTATGTAAACAATTTGTACATTTTATAACAATACATGTACACAAATAACATATTGTAAATAGAAATGAAATTGATTAAACATTATTAAATTGTTCAAACATATTTACCATATGTATTAACAAGATCGATGAATTTTAACAATTATATTTTTTAAGTTAAAGCATGATTCAACTATTAGATTTTTTATAACAACATATATATGAGAAAAGCAAGATTTTATTATATGTTTAAATGTAAATTTTTGTAGATTATGGTAAACTTGGTTATTTATATTTATTTTTATAACATATAGAACCAAAGGGAATGTATATTAGATTAATTGTTGGATATAAAGTTATTAAAAAATATTTTCCAACGTGAAATAGTAAAAATTTACAACAGAAGTTATAGCACTTTTTAAAAAGTATGTACTTCAAAAAATATTTGTTTCCTTGCATTTCCTATTCCTAACTATATGCCCATATAAAGAAGAAACCCACTTATGGGTTAATGGGTTAACAACTGTTCCAATTCCAGGTTTAATGAATTAATTTACCCATTACGTTGTAAATCATTTTAAAACAACCATATATAAGTAAGAGGCACTGTGTATTCATTATTCTGATGAAGTCTGCTTGCGGCAGACGATAGCGCTGAATTCATTGAATTTTTATCCTTGTTATTAAAAAATATTGTGGTCTGGTCACACGGAGTTTTATTTTATGGTTTTTGTGGACTTTTACGTTTTTTGAGTGCTGCTATGAGTTACCTGGAACTTGCAGTACTAGCACAACAGTGTTGTACAAATGGGTAGATAGGCATGGGTTACCCTTTGAGTCCTAGCAAGTGTGTGTGTATGTGTGCAAGTGTGTATTTCTGTAGGATACAACATTCTGAGGCCACATTCTCCAAATACAGTACACCTGGGCACACAGTATAAGGGATAGTGATGTTGCTGACATTAGGAGAGCCATGGCAAGCCATCACCCTACTATCCCTTTGCATGTGCAATAAATGTATATCCCTGCAGTAGCACTGATTAGATAGACAAGGGGTTGTATTGCAGTCCTGGTCAATATGTAATTGTGGGTATGTCAGAGTATTATCATGAGTTTCAGTGAATAAAATATCTAATGTGGGTGTGGGTGCTGGGTATACTGTCTTTTCACCATGGTACCCCCAGTACATGTCCTAAGGTCCACTGTATGAGGACCACTGTCACTAGCAACCATACAGGTACCTGAGTAGACTATCCAGCCCAATGATGCATGTGTTGTGTGAAAATTATCTGTAACAGAATGGACTCACTGACAAGGTAGTTAGCACTGATAAACCCAGGTCTGTCAGATGTGTCTATGACTGTTAATGTGTATATGACAGTATGTCATGCTATGTATTGTTTATTAACACCCAGTACATCCCCCATTACCATACTGTACAAGGCCTGGTGATGTTCCTCACTTAACAAGAAACTCGGGACACACCTCATCCTAAAATCTGTGTGGTGTGTGCAATTAAGGCCAAACACATTAGTAGCAATAAGTACCTAGGTAGGGGTTGTACTCTCAGTATTGCAAGTAAGTGTGTGTGTATGTGAAGGTATCTACTTCAGTTTGCAGAAAATACTTGTCCCAGGAGGTCATCTGTCCAAGAACTGACTAGCAAATGCTAACATTTCAAAGGAATCATGTTGTGGAAATTCATTCCATCAAAACTAGTAGCAGATGTGTAAATGCCCTCTTCCCCACTGTATAGCTGTACAGCGATACTGGAATTGGTATGTATAGTTGGTTGCTGATGTTGTGGACACAGTCACGTTCATTGGGGTTATTGTTGGGTGTATCCCCCACTTAATCTGCTGTAACACTGTATAGTTTATGTTAACAGGTTAAGTAGTTGTCACTCACACTGTGTGCAGCTCTACACCACCCCACACCCTCCAAAGTGGGGAGCTGTGCCACACACACCAGCACACCTATGTTTTCTAACTCCGGGATTGCACTACATTGAGGAGGAGGACATATACCCTGCCAGTATCATGATTATTTACTGATGTGATGTTTAGCCTATTTTGTCTAGGTGGAATTACATAGGCTAAAATGACTTCACTGCAAAATTAAGTACATCCATGTGTACAGTATTCTCTGTGTATTGCATAAACACCAAAACCTTTGTGTGTGTGTGTGTGTGTGTGTGTGTGTGTGTGTGTGTGTGTGTGTGTGTGTTATACACAAACATGTGGTGTGTGCCACCCAGTACACTTACCATTTTCCACTGTAGAAGGACTGCTGACATCAGCCACCATGCATTCACCTGTATACACCCCTCAGACCTATCAGCCATGTGGCACATGCAGTAGCTATTATACAGACCTGTTACTTGTGTTCATCTGTACCCAGGATATGACACAGTCAATGTGTTACCACAATGCCATACCTCTTGCAGGAAACAATAGCAGACCAACATCCTGCTGACACATAGACAACTACAGCACAAACTGAATACATTATGGAGACCACTATCAGTCAGTGTTAATAACAACTATAATGCATCATGGCTGGACAGCTACACATCCTGACATGTAAGCATTAAACTTTCCTGCTGAGAACATGTTACACAGCATTACATTGGTACACCATAGTACAGTCACCTTGTGCATCAGAACCATATTAGCTTGTCCCTGCATCGATGGTATGGACAACAGTGATGTGACATAGGTATCATCATATGTGCAGGGTGTGTTGTTGGTTTGCCAGAGACCTAGGTTGAGCCATTTGGTTGACATCATGTGTTTGTGTGTTAGGGGGTTTTGTTATTAATTGGGCTGTGCAGATGTGGTGTGCGTAGGTAAGGAGGTGCCCTAGCTGTGCTGGTGATGTGTGTGTGTGTGTGTGTGTGTGTGTGTGTGTGTGTGTGTGTGCACAGTTTGGCCATGTGGCTGCCCTATACAGGGGTTTGTTAGCTGCAGACCGTACATGGCAGAGTGTACAGTTCACCGTCTCCAGCCATGGACACGAGAACTATGCCTGCCAGGGGTTCTACGGGCACTACTGGGTACAAGGTCAGATATGGTACTCTCCCCTGATGATGACAAATGTTTGCTGGATCTGGCTCCCTGTTGGGACTGGCCAGGGCCACGTGCAAGTGGTCTGCTGTGTTGTAGTCTGGACAACACCCCCCAAGCAGTGGTGGTACTGCCACTACATGAGCGGCTGTGACTTGTTGCACATCCATGTAGACCTCCACCTGTTGGTGTTGCCATGTGGCTGTTGCCCTATGCCCACCATATGTTCTAACACAGACATTGCACAGTTGAGGATTCCCACCATCTTACCCTACCATCTATACAGAACCTCTGCAAAATAACGGTGGGTACCTGCAAGATCACGGATGTCAATAACAGCAGAATGAGTAGCCCTCTGGAGCCTCAGACTCTATCTGGTATAATGTTCCATACATGCCTGTGCCTCCATGTTGGCCCAAAACATGTGTCTGGTGACACTTGCTGTGGCACTTCTGCTAGGGGCATGATGGCCAACAGCCCTCCTATGAGCACCCCTGTACATCTGCCTGTGTGGTAACTCGGTGGTCATCCGGCTATGGCTGCTGTGTACAGATACACTTGCCGTAGTCACCACACTGTCCTGTCCCATGCCACCACCCACCAACTGTCCCTCATCTATGGCCATTGGTGGTAGGGTATGTAGAGGCAATGTGACTGTGTGCGGGGATGGGGTGGATAACATTGGGATGTTAACCAATGGCACAGCTTCAGCCACTGACAACCCCATCTGTGCCTCACCATACCTATCATCATTGTCAGAGTCTGTATGGACACTAACATCAGTTTGCCTGCATGAGGGACCCTGACCAACCTCGCCATCTGTGAGGGGAAAACAGAAATATAATACATATTTTAAGACCTGTCTGTCATTGCTTACCTCTGCGCACACACACACACATACACACACACACACACACACACACACACACACACACACACACACACACACACACACACACACACACACAAACACACACACACACACACGCGCGCACACATGTGAGGTGGCATAAAGATATTATACAGACTACAGACCTCTCAGTACCCAACTGTCAATATGCATGATATATGGCACTCAGCATGCACTGCAGCTATACTCAATTCCTGTTACCAACATTATACATCTTTATGATGCATGAGCTGTATTAGTAGGTGATGCCCCTTCCCCTGGAACACACTGCACTCATGTACACAGTATTGCTGTGCACCTGTTCAGCACTCTGGCATGTTCTGTGCACCATACCTCACAAGTGTACACTCCATTGCTGAATGTGTATATGTGTGGCAGTTATGTTTTCTCTGTTGCTCACAGCCCCTTTGTGTTTGCTGACACATACTTGGGTTGATATGAGGACAGATGTCAATAGTGAATACCTGACATCTGATTTGCAGATCTTATCATCAGCAGTGCATGTATGAGCAATAAAATCCAATTACACTGACAACCTTCAAAGCTTACTGTGGCTATGAGGAGTATACACACCCTTATTGACATGCCACCCTCTTCCCTGATATGCCATGGGGCCACAATACTGCATATGTTAACATTCCACACCTATGTGACATATGACCTGTGCAATCAAATGCAGTATCAAACAAATGTGTTAGTTGTGCAGATGTTGATTGAGATGCATACAATATAAGAGTTGCATAAGTGTGCACACCCTTAAAGCTATGGTTTGTTGCAGCACCTGTTAAGTGAACTACAGCAGTCACTATTCTTGGAAGGGGTATACTAGCATGGCTCATCTTCACTTGCCATTATTTGGTCACTCCGTCCTACAAATGTCCCCCAACTCTGCCAGATTGCAAGACCAGCTCATGTGCACAGCCCTTGGAAGTCACACAGTGGCTTCACTATTGCTGTGGAGTCATGGTTATGTCTGGCACAGTACATGACCTTGACTGTGTTCAGATACAGCCATTATTAATGAGCTTTGTATGTATGCTTCTGTTCACTTTCGTGTTTCAGGATGACACCTCTCCCCATCCTCAGCCTTTTTGCAGATGCTTGACAACTATGGGCCACACATGAGTGTCATTTTGCAGTGTCCCAAATTCAGAACACCATGTCTACCGGCCCAGTTCCTGCTAATGAACAGCAAACCTAAAGGTGTTCACTGACACCAGCAAGGTACAGATGGGGATGGTGGGTCTGAGGTGGACTGAGGTGATGCTTGTGCATCACATGTATCTTTATTAATACTGTCTGTAGGTTTCAGCCTTGGTCTCAGTACACCATTACACATTGCAACACATGCCTTTGGGAGAATTGATGTTATGCATATGCTACCTGTAGAGAGCCCTGGATGATGTCTCCTATGGAGCAACTCTTCCATCTGATTACCCTAACCCATAGGCCACACTTATGCAGAGTCCAGGTAATTGTCAATACAGGTAATGCACAGGCAGTACTTGTTAGACATTCCTGCAAGTCTCTCAGTGTTGCTGCATGTTTTTGGCAGCCTCCATGACCAGTTTTCAACATGTGTTGTCATCTGTCTTGGATGGGCATCTCTTTATTTTCTACATTAATGGTGTCCCATACTTCATCGTCACATACATGCTTGTCTTCACTGTTTGCCATGGTATATGCAATGGCAACGTAAGGCTACATCTCCCACTCCTGAGTGCTACCTTTTGGATATGGGATCCATTCCATGGTTTGTAAGATATGTGCAAGCCACAGCTGCCTCTGTTGCAGGTGAGTGGGCAAATGTCATGGACATACTTCTTAGACAGCAGACCATTACTTGGTGTGACATTGAGGCCCCGTACTTGATGGAAAGTGCGTACTCAAGAAGAATGAATTCTGCAGTACCTCAAAAGTTGCTTCCACAATATGTTATTTGGAGTGTGTGCACATATGCTTCCAGTGTTTGTTAAGGTATGTTTTCCCCATATTTGTTTTCCTAGCATAGGATTCCATATTACACATTCGTTGCTCATGTTAGGATCACATTACAGGTTGTAAAGGTTGTGGAATGTGGTATTGTGATATGCCGTTGTATAGATTTGTAACAGTTGCCATTGTAATAGTGGTATATACACTGTTGTAGCCACTGAATAAGGGTAATGTTTCAGACATGTCCCTACTGTAGGCTATTTGTCCCACCATTGTTCATCTCTGTCCACACATCTTGCACTGACAGGTTATTAGTTATACTGCAGGACTCTTACATACCCTTCAGATATGCCACCATGTTGAGCACTGTGATGCAGTGCAGTTAACAACAACAATAAGTGAACATGTACAGCATGCATTATGGGTAGGGGTGTTAAATGTGTGCATGGCATATACCGTGGCCATATCATGACCGGTGTATTGGCAAACTTGAACAAAAGACCTCCATACTCACCAGCTACAGGCTGCTGCCCCAGAGGTATATCAGAAGGCCCTACAAAGTTGTGTGAGAGATGTGATGTCAATAGCCACACCTGTGGCATTGATACAGGGTGGGAGCAGCATTTCCGTGCATCAGCAGTACAAACCCAAAATGCTACAGATTATGCACATCTGTTCATTACTACATTGTAGCGACAGACTATGTTATCTGACATATGCATGAAGATACTTTACAGATGAAGATGGATAAGCAACAGTGGTCTACTAATATGCCCTGAGGCCTTACCTACATGTTCCTCATCCATTGTGTGGGTAGCACCCACCTCCACAATGCTATCTTCAGGTTCTTGACTTGGCTGATGGGCAGGTGCTCCAAGGCTGGCAAGGAGCTCCTCAGCATGTGACAGTGGGGGCTGGATGCCATGACCCCCACCTGTGGCTAGCTGGTCCCTACTAACTGCAGCAGCACTCTGATGGGCATGGTGGATCAGGTCAGTGCAATGATGTTGCAGCTGCTTATAACTGCGGTTTTGCAGGCCATCATTTACCCTATGGATGAGCTCGTTCCACAGGGCAGTCCTCTCCTGCAGATCATGGGCCATATGCCCAAAGAGGGTTCTGTGGTGATGCATGATAAAGTTGATAAGTATGTCATTCTCCTGTGGAGTGAAAGCAGGGAGATGCTCTCTTGACATGGCACCTGGAAGACATAAACAGGAAAAAAGATCTGAGGAACTCATACTGCAAGGATATAATAGTTGTTAATTGACATCTCTCTCTCCTCCCACCATATCTGCAAAAATAATCTGAACACACACATCAATGGGTATGTTTACACCAAACCTACTGTTGGGACATATATCCTATTGTGCAACAAATATTGAAATGTGTTTCTATTCATGTTCCATGTCAAAACACTATGATTGATGGCCTGTTGCTACCAATTCAACCTGCATGCCATTGAAATGGCCTCTGTGGTTCCATATATGCATGTGTTCTGTTTGCTATGTAGCTGTTCCAAATCTGGTGTTTTGGGTTAATGGGAATATCTATGCATGCTGTTATAACTAATCTTGGATTGTAAAAATACAAACGTGGAAACACTAAATGATCAGCCCTGACAAGTGTGTAACCCAGGACCCTGCACACCATAGCCACATCAATTTAACTTCAAAAATAAAAAGATGGTCTGGACACACTGAAGAGCTATAAGTCTTGGATTGTGTTGACTATTACTACCCACATATGCTCTAAACCTGCAACACAATAGCATGTTTGGGAAGGCTGTTCCCAGAAACCCCCTCTCCCACTTCATCTGGCCATGGCACCAGGCCACAGCATGTCTGTGACCCAACCCGGGACCTCCTCATCTGCTGGTCCTGCACTACCTTCAGGTGGAACCACCTCAGAGGATGGTGCTTGTCCCCCCCCCGGGAGCATGCACAGACAGGATCTTGTAACCTGAGGTCAGGTCCAGGGTTTGGTGCATAAGGAGTTCTGCAGAGAATTGTGGGATCTGCTACACCACGTAGAGGCCCTCATGACACAAGTAGAGATTCAGTCTGCCCCTCCTCCTCAGCCCCCAGCACAGCCACCTTCACGACCATGAAGGTACAGCGGTGACTGCCCATGGGTGGGGATCTCAGTCCCACTGTTTATACTTGGGGGCTCATGGGCATTCAATTTCCAAACATGCCTCCCCGTCCAAGGTGTTTACCCACCACGTGTCATATACCTCCCCTGTATGCTGTCTTGTCTGTCTTCCAAACCAACCTATCTCCCCAAATAATCCTACTATCCTTCCCTAATATCCCACTAACAAAAAAGGGCAATCTGTTCCCAGCTCAAATATCACACCATACATAACTGTCCATTTCGCACCTGCTTACAACTGCTTACAGGTGCCTTAATCACTCTGTATCCAATAGGGTCTATGTCAATTCTTCGAACGCTCACAATTTCGAACATTACATGGTCGAGACCAAACATTCAAAATTGCAAGTGTTCGAAGAGTGACTTTCAATGGCGCCGTATGGTGCAGATAGGGAGAATTTCCCTTTTCTGCACTGATGTGCAGTCTCAGAGTTGATATATATAAGTGGGGGGGGTTCTTTTTTTTTCTTTTTTTCTTTTTTGTTTTTGTTGATATTCGAACATCTAAATGTTGAACATTTGGTCTCTACCGTGTAATGTTTGACATTTTGGATGTTCGAATATTTAACAAAGACCCAATCCAACAGCCCTTGTTTTGGCCAGCAAATAAATGATCAGCCCTGGCAAGTGTGTAACCCAGGACCCTGCACACCATAGCCACATCAATTTACCAGTAAGCCATCTGGGCTGCAGATATGTGTGATGTATTCTCATGCATATCATGCAGCACAGTCATTCAACAGTAGGGAAAATGTATGTACATATATATATATATATATATATACATACATGTGTGTGTGTTTCTATATATGTAGACATTCATGTGTGTGTGTATATATATATATATATATATATATATATATATATATATATATATATATATATATATATATACATAGAGTGCATTTAGACATCAGGTCCACATTCTGAATCTCCTTCCTCCACTGCTGCACTATTCTGCCTTGCTACAAAACAGGCCGTCACATGTGGACACAGCCTAACATTAGGGGGGGATATATAGGGACAGATCATAGATAAGCCTATTGCAAACCTATGAAGTTTGTGCATGATACATTTCACATTAGCATGACTGTTCGGAAGGTGGTGGGGTCTGAAACTCATGTCTATCATGACTTCATTACTTCCACCGTCAGCTATTTGCCAGACTAATATACATGTTTGGAGGAACAGAACAATCACTATGATGGCTTACATCTTGTCATTCTGTGCAGATCTGCACAGTTGACAGGTATGGCCCACTGTCCACAGGGCCAGATATGTCTATGGCAGTTGTTTATCAGGACATCATTACAGCAACAAGTCCTGATAGCACATATAAATCTTTCAGCATCATCTATTCCGTTGTTACAGACCAAGTACTACATTCACTTATATGCATGCATCTTTTATATGCATACATGTTTCACATACTTGTTTTATTTTTGTGCTGTCTTCAGTATACCGCTAGGATATCTTCCTTGGTTGTTTTTTTTTTTTTTATTTTTTGTTTGTAGTATTATTTTTTTAGTGTTATTGTTTTTTTTCTCTCTCTCCATTACAGGGATCAAGCTGGTTTGAATAGGTTGCAGCATGGCTTTTGTAGGTGATGCTCATGATTAGGTGATGGCCTCTGCACCTGTTGGGGTTCCCCACTTGCTAACTGCATGCAGCCAGCTGTGTAGTACTTCCAATAGCAAATGTCATAGCAACTCACTTCTATAAATGACTACAACATCATGTGGGCTTTGTCCCTTTACCTTTCCTGTATGGAAGACATTCTTCCTGTGTGTGGACAGCAGTGTTACAGACAGCAGTTAGCAATACCTCTTACAACAGGGCATGCGGACACAGGCCAACTACATGTTTGTATAAATTTCCAGACCTATGGACAGTGTGAGTATTGCTGTTATATCCATTGAATACTGCTGGTTTTACAGGGTTTGGGTGTACATGCTAGTTTTGCATGGAATGCAGTCTGTTTGCATAGCTGTCAACTGTGGGCCTATCCACATGACGGCCAGAGGATTGGCTGTTATGTTTTGTCTGTTCACCACACAGATCTTGTCTCTGACATATCAGTGGTATTCTCTCCGTTGATTGCTACTGGTACATGGCAACATCCATTTGTGTTTCTGACTTCATATTCCTGAGTAAGGGTATGTTGCAACCAATCCTGTAACACCAGCAACTTTCACAGTGTGCAATAGCAATATTGCAAATATGGCCCTGTGTTCCAACCTCTGTCCTCCACATATATACCAGGCTTTGTCTAGATGTCCTGCAGTAAGAGGTTGTTGGGTAATGGCCTATCATTATTTAGTGCTGGCATTCCTTCTATCATTCCAGTGATGATGTGGACTCCCACACAAATTGTGGGGTAGGGTCCATATATATGAGGGCAACAGATGGGCAAAACATGTGTGACCTGGTACAGTCCTTAGGTCAGTGTATGGAAAACACTGTTATATGCCCTTGTAAGACATTTTATAGGCGAGGGGAATTAAATGTTTTTAACCTAGGCTGTTGCAACATGTGAGGGATCTCAGTAGTAAGAAACATTAAGGTATATGGCTGTACATTTTCATACATTTCACCATGGGAACAGTGGTGGGCTACAGCTTACTGTCTTACGCACAATTCTGTTTGTCAGTGTGATAGTGACATTTTAAGTTAAGCATTGTTATGTAACAGACACATTTACATTGTGACAACTGATACTTTTCCCCCTAGGGGCTGTGTACAGAGTGTAATTGGAGGCTGAGCTACATCTGTAATAAAGTGTTGATTGGTTCTTATCTTCAAGGCAAGTGTTTTTTTTTTTTACTGTTGTACTACTTGAAGGCCTTAGCCTGGACAGCAAAGTATGTTATGTTTTTCAGATTACTGAATCAAATGTTTTGTTTGAGAATTGCATTAATCAATTATTATGTATTCCAAATACCCGACCACTATAAGAAATGCCATACTCCCCCCATATTTTATCTGCAAAATTGGAAGAAAATTACAGAGATTTCCCCAAAATTAAATAAAAAAATTGTAAGTAAAACAAGGTTACAACAAAACCCCTAACTTACAGTTTATACAGTACTTTTATTCATTCTGAGCCTATCCTGTTAAACCTAAGCAGAATTAATTACTTACTTGCAGGTTTCTTGTGTGAGGTTAAGCCCTGCTCCGCTCGCCCTCGCTCCGCACCCCTCCCTGCACCCAATTTCCACCCACCCCCACTCTAGCTTTATAGCCACTATTCCACTCCCCCTCCAGCTGAACCAATCAATAATCCTCTACTCAGCCTCACACATCCCATTTCCACCCCTCCTTTTCCTATCCAGACCATTTAGTACTGTGCCTTTCCCTATTCAGACCAATCAGTTCTGCACTGTGTACACTACTCCAGCCCCCACACCACCCCCAGTAGCAAATATCCAACCTCAAGTTCCTGAGGGTCCTAGTCCTATAACACCAATATAGCCTCCAACCATGATACCATACAAAGCAATGCCACTATTCTCTCTGCTATCCCTCATGCTGTTTCCATATTTCCTCTCCATTTATAAAAATCATTCCTACCTAGGATTTCACCACCCAAAATCTCAAACTAGGCCTGATATATCTAATAAAACAGGTTACCAACTAGTTACAACTATTACCAACTCATTAACCATAAAATACTATCTGCCTATTAGACCCAGATACATCAGCTCAAAATCTAAATGCTACCAAAAATCTATTAACAAAATCCTGAAAGTTATAGCAATTATGCGCAATAACCTAGCAATGGATAGAGACGTTCATCCAAACCCTGGCCCTGCCACCTTAGATACTGGAACTTCCACTACAACTAACCCAGTTTTATCACTATCAAATAATAAGGCCTCCAACTCACTCCTGATCTGCCAACTAAATATATGTAGCATAAATAACAAAGTACACAATCTGCATGCCCTCCTACAAGTCCATTTCCATGATATTCTATGCCTAACTGAAACCTGGCTGAAACCATCAACCTCAGATAATGAAATACTACTACCTGGGTATAATATACTTAGACTTGATTTCTATTCTCTGGGGGCCATCTCTGATGACCTCAGTGACCAGTTTCTTACCTTTATCTGCAAATACAAATCTAATTACTCCCAGCAGCCCATCTACGGAACAATAAGAAATAGTAAAAGCTTCAATCCTAGCAAGTTTCAGGATGAACTTAAGGCATGCAACTGGACTGCCCTAAAACACCTACCCCTAGATGAAGCTGTCTCCCACTTTAACAATAAATTCCTCACCATCCTTGATGCTCATGCTCCCGCTCATTCCATGAGGGTAAAAACAAAAGCTGCCCCGTGGCTATCTAAAGAAACTAAAACAAAAATCAGTCAGAAATAAGGCAGGGACAACATGGCGTGCTACAAAAGACCCCATAAATCAAACCACATTTAGACAACTAAGAAATGAGACAAAATGAGCTATTCTATTAGATAAAAAAATGGTACCTCCATCTTCAACAAAGGAACCAAAATAACCCCAAAAATTCTGGGCAGGGATAAATAACTGCACCCAGGTCAAACCACCACTCCACCTCCCTCAGCCTCTTCCGATAAACTACCAGAGGATACTTCTAACACTTTTAATAATTTCTTTACTAAAACCAGCCAAGCCCTTGCAAGCCAAATACCCCTTAACTCCTCTAACCAACTGGATAGCACTCCCAGCCCACCTATAGCTTCCAACCAGTCTCTACATCTTTCATTCGTTCACTACTCAAAAAATTGAAACCTACTACCCTAGCTGCAGACCTTCTCCCAGCTGAATATTTGCAAAAATCTACTGATACCATAGCATACCCAGTTTCCATTCTAATTAATCAGTCCATATCAGTAGCCTCAGTCCCCTCTATCTGGAAAATATCTCGTGTCATACCCCTCCATAAAAGTGGTAACTCTACTGAGTTATCCAATTATAGACCCATAGTCATCTTATCACCTCTGGCAAAAAATAATGGAAAAATGCATCCATAAACAACTCCTAAACTTTTTAACCCAAAACAACCTACTGGCTAACTCCCAGCATGGTGTCAGACCATATCATAGTACCACCACAGCTCTTCTCACCTTCTCTAATGCAATAAACTATAACAGGAACAACAACAAGCTATCTTCAGCCCTTTTCTTGGACCTGTCAAAGGCTTTTGACATGGTTAACCACCATCTTCTCATCAACACCCTGGCAGCAATGTCCTTAGGTAATCACCCTCTCCAATGGTTTGAATCCTACCTGCACAATAGACAACAATCCATCTTATGGCAGAACAAGGTCTCAAACCTCCTACCCAACATTCTAGGTGTCTCACGGGGGTCTATGTTGGGACCACTTCTGTTTTCCATTTTTATCAATGATCACACTGTAATTCCTGAAGCCATCTGCATTCAATATGCAGATGACTCAACGTTGATCTGCACTGCCACCTCGTAAACTGAACTGCTATCAATAACTCAGAGTACTTTCAACCTAGTAGAGAACTGGCTTGCCACTCGCTGTCTGATTCTCAACCCTAATAAAACAAAGCTCCTACTTTTCACCCCCACTCAAAGATCCATGGCGTTATCTCTCTCCATTAAGGCTAATAATGGTATCATTATCTCTCCAGATGCCCATACATAACTACTAGGAGTTATTATAGACAACAGTCTTAAGTTTGATGTGCACGTCAACAAAACAATCAAAACCATTAACAGAAAACTGGGCTCGCTTTATAGGATAAAGCCATTCCTTACCCCATATGCTAGGACCTCCATTGCCCACTCCCATCTACTCTTTACACTCTATTATGCTTCCCCTTTACTGGCCAACCTAAATAAATCTGATCTTACTAAATGCTCAAGCTGCTATAATAACATAGCTAGATTTGCAACTGGTCTACCCTATAGAACCCATCACTGTAAAAATCTAAATTATCTCGGATGGCTAGAGCTACCCAGGTATATTCAGTATAATCAACTCATTGTTGCTCACAAAGCAGTTAACTAATCAGATAATACACCTGCCCTGAAAAGCATCATCTACCTCCACTCCAACTCCAGATCACTCCAGTCATCTAACAGACTATTAGTGCAAACCATTAAATGCAGCAACTCAGCTGGTGACTCCCTGCTCACCAACTCTGCTGGCAACATTTGGAGTTCCCTTCCTGCTAACATTACCCTGGATACCACCGTATCTCAATGCAAAATAGCTCTCAAGGAGTATTTCAAGTCTCAATGGATATGTCCCTGCTCCGAGCCTGGCTAAATATTCATGCATACTGGTGTATCTATCCTATGTCTGTAAGTGCTACTCAAGTATCTTTCTTAAGCCAGTTTAGAAGATTGTTAGACTGTACAAATTTAAATGTACTAGAATAAGTGGTATATTTCCATAAATTTAACTAGACTGTAAAATGTGTTATATTTGTATTATGTTATGATTACTCCTGTTCGACATGACATTTTAATGATTGTATATGTATACCTTTGGAGCTTTTCTCCCCGGGTCTCCGCTGAAAATGGACATGTATCCAGACTATCCTGGTCAATAAATGTAAAATACATAAATAAAATAAATAACTGAAATAGTACACAAATAAACATTTCTATATATACAAATGTATGTGTGGTGTCATGTCCTTTGCATTGTATGTAGATATATGTTTCATGCAATAATTCTCATTTGTAGGAAAGAATCAAACACTGGCCATTTTAAAAGGTGACAAATGTAGGAATAATGGCTGTTTGAAATGCTGTGATCCTTCTATATATACTCTTCTTATACATATCTATAAGTAGTAATATATTTATATGTGTATATGTGTATCTACATATATATATATATATATATATATATATATATATATATATATACACATATAAATCTATGTATATATATATGTATATATTTATGTATATATATATATATATATGTGTGTGTGTGTGTGTATATGCATATATGTGTGTGTGTGTGTGTGTGTGTGTGTGTGTGTGTGTGTGTGTGTGTGTGTGTGTTTGTGTGTGTGTGAGTGTGTATATGTATTATTGGAATGTTTAGTGCTTTCACATTATACATTCCCAATGGTAGACTGACTGTTCTACATGATATGTTACAGATATCATCCTGACATCTTACAGCTGAGATGGCACTGTTAACTTGTTGTGGGTATGTTGTGCAGGGTCCTGAGTTCAAGACTTGCAAGTCCTGGTTATTGTTTTGCAAGGCAGATCTGTTCTGCTGTGGAGGAAGGGAAAATGGAAATAATTACAAGTGATCCCTAATTTTTGGCCCCTTCACCCCCATTAACAGTGCCTTTGATCAGATGTTTTGCAGTGAGAGGTTCAGAGTGTGGATCCAATGTGCAAATACAATACATATTTATATATATATAGGTGACTCTGGTGGTGCAGCGGTTAGCATTGCTGCCTCACAGCAAGAGGTTCTCTGGTTCGATCTTTGGCTGGGGTGCCTTCTCTGTGGAGTCTGCATGTCCTCCCTGTGGTCGCGTGGGTTTCCTCCGGGAACTCCGTTTTCCTTCCACATCCCAAAGACATGCTGTAAGTTGATTGGACACTCTGAATTGGCCCTAGGTGTTGTGTTAGTGTGTGCGTGTGTGTGCCTTCTGTGGAAGGTTGGGTGCCAGTCTGGCAACTCGACACCGTAAAACTCCACTGCCAATCATGAGCGGACAGGTGATCCACTATGGCGACCCCTAACCCGGAAAAGCCGAAAGAAGAAGAAGATTTTATATATATATATATATATATATATATATATATATACACACACACAGATACATTCACATATATATATATATATATATATATATATATATATATATATATATATAAATGCATTTTCCCTACTGTTGAATGACTGTGCTGCAAGATATGTTTGAGAAAACGTCACATTTATGTACAGCTCAAATGGCTTAGTGATAAAGCACTGTGGCTATGATGTGCAGGGTCCTGGGTTTGAGACTTGCTGGGAAGGACTGTTCGATACAGAATGATTAAGGCACTTTTAAGCAGTTATAAGTGGGTCTGCGCAGGTTTGACAATGGTAAGCAATGATAACGTCTGGTTGAATATGCTTACAGACAGTTAGCCATAAAAGTACTTAATCTGTGTAGCCATTGCTTGCCGCTGTGCAAACAGGCTTAAACCCACTTACTACTGTTTAAAAGTGTTTACCCCATGCTAACTTCTTTAAAAGAAAAGAAAAAAGGGGTGATAGGAAAGTGGTGAAAAAGGAGGGATGCAGAGGGAAAGACAACAGGGAAAGTAGCTAGGGATGTGCAAGATGGGTGTAGGGAAGGTCCATGACTATCCATTTCTTCTACAGCAACAGCTGTGCATATATACTGAATTTGGAAGTAGATTTGGACACTCATCCCCTGAGAGAGGGGTAAGGACAACAATAATATGTTGTGAAGCCAATTAGACCAGATTATACCTTTCCAGTGGACACGTGTGCGAAATGGACAGCTATATATGGGGTGAATATTTTGTGGAGGGGAACAGATTGCCCTTTTTTTTAAGTTGAGAGTGGGATGTTGGGGAAGGAAAGTAGGTATATTTGGGCAGGAAAGTTGGGTAGGAAGACAGACAAGACAGCATACAGGGGCAGTATATGACACATGTGGTGGGTAAACACCTTGAATGGGGAGGGGTGTTTGGAAATCGGAAGCCCATCAGCCCCCAAATGAAAACAGTGGGGCTGAGGTCTCCACCCATGGGCAGTCACCACTTCACCTTCACGGCCCCGAAGGTGGCTGTGCTGAGTGCTGGATAGTAGGGGCAGTCTGACCCTCTAAATGTGCCACACAGCCCTCAAGCTGGCATAGCAGATCTCCAAACTCCCTTCAGAGCTCCCTGTGTACCAATCCCTGGACTTGACTATGGGTGACAGTTTCCTGTCCGCACCCGCTCCCGGGGGGGGGGGTGAGCCCCATCCCCTGAGGCAGTTCCATCCGAAGGTGGTGCAGGACCAGTGGATGAGGAGGTGCCCGGGTGGGTCCCAGATGTGCTGCAGCCCAGTACCACGGCCAGATGAGGTGGGAGAGGTGGGTCCTCTGAGACCGGCCTTCCCAAACGTGTTATGGTGTTGCTGTTTTAAACATATGTGGGTTAGTTATAGTCAACACAATCCATGATTAGTTATAACAGCATGAATAGATATTCCCATTAACCCAAAACACCAGATTTGGTACAGTTGCATAGCAACCAGAACACATGCATATATGGAACCACAGTGGCCATTACAACAGCATGCAGGTTACATTGATAACAACAGGCCACCAATGAAAGTATTTCAACATGGAACATTAATAGAAACACATTTCAATATTTATTGAACAATAGGACACATGTCCCGGTTTGGTGTAAACATGCTCATTGATATGTGTATTGAGATTATTGTTGCAGATATGGTGGTGGGCGGTGTCAATTAACAACTTGTATATCCTTGTAGTACTCACAAGTTTAATAATCACTGCTCTAATCATTACTCTACAGGTATTATTACAATACCCTATGGCCTTGGTGTGGGCAGTGGTATATTTGTACACAATGTATACTTCATCTGTCTTATAGCTTAATTCTACTTCTCTTACCTGGTATACCTGTGGAGAGAATGTTTGTTAATGCTACCTGACTGTTTCTACACATATACCCAGATTCTGAGGTAATATTATGCACATACCTCTCAGTCTCTAATTGCACATACTCTGGTCAAAGCCTGACAACATGGGGGGTATAACTAGGGACATATTTTAAATATTGCTCTCATAAACTTGGAGGGCTGATAGAGTGACAGGATTTGTTTTCATATATATTTTCTGAAGGTTTTAAGGTCTGAAAATCAAATGTATGTCATTATTTGGTGACTACAAATTTGAGATCATCCCACTGATTTGCCATGGGGACAGAGGAACAGGCAGAAAATAGGAGCCAATTATCTGGATATGCTGAAAGGATGTGTACAGTCGAGAGGTATGATTATGCAACCAGCTTACCGCCACTCCCAGGATTCAAACCATGGCTGTGTCTGATAAAAATACCACAATTTAAGTGTCAGCAGAGTGTGCTGTTTGAATATTGCTGTCTATCTCTTCAGTGTTTTTAGTCTAAGTCTCTCGTGGTTGTACAATCTGACCTTGTAATTACAACAGTCTCATACAGACATTCCTAGACATATTTTTATGTAGCACAGTGTGAGATCCAGTGGATGATACAACAGTACTATTCTGATATCATGAATGCTACATGTCAGCCATACAATACCAGAGTAAACACTACCAGTCCAGGACTTCAATCTTTATTGACAGGCAAAGTTTTCTTATCTGACAGACCTGTGGAAGGCATATTTGTTAACACTACCTGACTGTTTCCACACACATTCCCAGATTCCCAGTTAATATTATGCACATACCTCTCAATCTGTTAATGCACACACTCTGGTCATAGCTTGACAACATGGGGGTAGAAGTAGGGACATGTTTTGAATATTGCTCTCATACACTTGGAGAGTTGCTAGAGTGACAGGTTTGTTTTCATATACATTTTCTGAAGGTTTTGAGGTCTGAAAATCAAATGTATGTCATCATTTGCTGACTAAAATTCTGAGATCATCCCACTGATTTTGCCAGGGTGATAGAGTAACAGGCAGAAAATATGAGCCAATTATCTGGGCATTCTGAACAAATGTGTACAATTGAGAGGTATGATTATGCATACAGCTTACTACAACTCCCAGGATTCGAACCATGGCTGTGTCTGATAAAGATACAACAATTTAAGTTTCAGCGGAGTATGCTGTTTGGATATTGCTGTCTAGCTCTTTAGTGTTTTCTTTCTACGTCTCTCTCGGTTGTACAATCTGACCTTGTAATTACAACTGTCTTATACAGACATTTCTAGACATTTTTATTATGTAGCACAGTGTGGATAACAACGGCTAATACAACATTACTAATCAGAGAATGCAACACTAAAAATGCGATACAATACCAGAGTAAACACAACCAGTCCAGGATTTAGAGCTTTTTTGCCAGGCAGTTACAGTTTTATTTAAATGTGATCTATATGAGACTATTACTCATATTGTCTGGTTTATTAATTACAATCCATACACAAAACAGTTTTTATACTGGCAGCTGACTTTCTACTGCTTTTATATTTATTTGGTATGACTACTTAAAGCAGGATTGTTACTCACCAGCCTCGCGACACAGCCTTTGCAGCCTACTCGCATGAACTTCCTGATTCACAGCCCGCTCAGCTGCAGCTGAAAGGGAAATAGAGAAATATTTAGCCATACCTATCCATCATATACACAGGCTGAACATTATTAAACAGTTACTGGTATGAGTGCTTACACACTGCTGGGACATCACCTCTCTGCCTTGAATCTTGGACCTGCTGGTCCAAGAGCTCCCTCTTCCTCCATTTCAAGTCAGCATAGTGGTGCCTGACCTGCTCACCAATCCGTGGGGTACCAGTGGCACTGGTGAGGTCACAAGACAGTCCCAGGCTTCCGCTTTATATTGGGAGCCTTTGTACTGGCCCTGCAGAAATCTCTCGTCATGTTTTTTTTACCAGGACTCCTACCATGACCTTGGACTCCTGTATGTCCCAGCACTGTACATGGAAGCTCATTCCCTCTCCGACTCCAGCCATTCTGCCTACAGTGTGAACCTGCAACCAGTTATGAGCTGTATTCCTGCCTGTGGGGTTTAATTATGGCTGATTTCCCACCCTTTGCTATGACTGGATGGTTTTGAATATGCTGAGCTAAGCTAAGCTACAAGCAAACCTGCTTAGCTAAGGTTGGCATTGCTTAAAGGGGCAGGTTCAGCACTGCTTACCAATGGGCAAATCCATTTAGCTGGGCTACTCATTGCTTAGCAGTCATATTTACACAATGCTTACACCTGGTAAGCAGAGCTGTGCAATGCTTAGCATTGTTTATTTTTCATTTTATAGACTATCTGCTGTATGGTATTGATTCATCATTCATTACATATTATAAATTTGTTTACTGGCCCTAACATCCCCCAATGTGCTTTCATTACATTTATTCATGCGTGACTATACTGTATGGGGCACTTGTGTTTATATTTGGGATTTCACAACTTTATTAAACTGACACCTCACATTTAGACCTAATGCAGTACTCCGGTTAACAAATATATGTTATTTACTAGGTAATACTAAAAAAAATTGTTTGTGTACTGCTTTCGCATGAAAAATGTGAATTGGTTACAGTGGGGATCTAACCGGGAATGACTGCTCGCAAAGTGTACACTCTAACAGCTACACTATTGCAATACTGCTTATGTTGGATGTCTCCTGCTATTTAACCTTCTGTGCTTTTTAAGCTGGACTAAGCGTAGCTAGGCAACAGGCCCACCCACACAGCTACGCTTAAACTTTATTGCATTTATAAAAAAAGAAATTCTGTTGTATTATTGTAGTTATACACTTCAGAATATCCCTGTTAATGCTAAACCTGTACATTTATCAGATTTCTGGGACATTTGTCCCTTTTGCCTTTGACCACTTTTGTTTTCCTGATGGGTTGGGGGTGTTATGAGTGTTCTCGCTTGTTTTTAATTGCCAAAAGGCAATTCTGGAGTGCAGGGGCGTGTGTATTGTGAGAGCTCTGCTCTCAGACACACCCCCTACACTCCTACACAGCTCCATGTTTATTTAACAGTACAGGCAGTGAGCCTTCATGAATATGCAAGGTGCGCTGCCGTGCTGTACAGGAACAGTTCCTGGCATGCAGGAATAACTTATTTCTGCATGGCTGCTTGCTGAATCCCAGGGAATGACTGTACAGAAGGACACTTTAGCAAAAACCTCAAAAGGCCTGCTGAGTTCCCACTCTACTCAGATAAGAAGTCAGAGAAAACCAAAATTGTTTGCCTACCAATTCTTCATTTTAGAGATAAACACCCTAGAAGTAGAACGGCAACTAACCAAGATAAAGGATTACTTTTCTCCAATATTTCTGTGGATAAAGCCATTCACTTCTCATCTGCTTTTTTTTTGTCCCATAATAAATATTTAGACCTAATAACATAATCAAAGCAACCGGTATCAAACCTGGAGAAATAACTCCAAGTTTAGATGATTCACAGGCCTAGAAGATGACAACTCCAGTAATAAAACCTAATCTAAGTAATTTCTGAAGACTGCACCATTGTTAAAATAAAACAGACTTAAAACCGAGAGTGGGCTGAAATATTCTTATAAGAGGGCTATCACAGAATCTTATTCAAAAAAAGTTGTGAAACTTTGTTCAGGAATTGCTAAATGTTCTGGCAGTCACTAACCACTTGTATTCTAAACTGAACACAACCTACGTCACTTAGAAATCTGGAGAAGAATGGTAAACTGTAGAGACTGTTTTATGTTTCTCTACTAAGTCAAGCAATGTTCCTAGGACTGTCAAATTAAAAAAATCCATGTTATGAAACTACTCCAATGCAGTTGTGCAGATGTACCCTCTACCATCAGAAAATAAAAGCATAAAGTGTTATCTGTAGTTCAAAACATAATTTGAAGAGACATAGTGTTCAAATGACTTTCTCAAATGCCCTTTCTTTTAGCTAGAAGGGAATCTTGCACAGCACAATAGACAATTGGCATACATCTGGACATTAACTCAAGCTTTTTGCTCATGATTGATTGTTGTATATCCTATAGTGCTTGTTGAAATGTGTGGTTTTCAACCTTTTATGTGTGCAAGTTATTGCTTCAACATCAGGGTTCTGCCATCATTGGAAAACATGTGCAGCTCTAGATATTAGGACTATTTCAGATTTAAATATGCATCTGCAGTCTTATTAAGCCTTTGTTGTTATTAATTAATGTATTTATTTATTCATTTGACAAAATGCACTCAGTCAAGACACTCCTTAATAAACCTCAAAATGCACTCACTCAAGGCACTCCTTAAAATGGAGAACATCGACATCTGTGCAGTGACAGAGACCTGGTTCAAGGCTCCAGAGAGCACACCTGTATTACCAGGCTATAATTCATACCACACCTTTCGGCCACCTAACCTGGACCGAAGCACTAAAGGTGGAGGCGTGTCCATATTCATTAAAGATATCCACACCTCCAGGCCAGTTGCTCAGCTTAATGCATCTGAGATTATCCAAGTGCAACTAACTCTGGGCAAGACCACAATGCAAATTGTAGCTTGCTACAGATCCCCCACCATGGCCCAGGATTCCCGCTCCTCATTTCTTGATACACTGGAAAATATTAAGGTACAGCCTAACACCATAATAATGTGCAATTTCAACTACCCCACCATTAACTGGGAAAACTACTCATGTACCAACTCTTGTGCTCAGCATTTTCTGGAGTTCATAAATTCCAGTGCCTTGGATCAACTTATCCACATCTTCAGCAGGGGCAGCAATACCCTAGACCTGGTCATTACCAACATGGGCAACTGGTATTCCACACCAGAGGTCAGTTCCTCATTGGTCAGATCCGACCACAAGCAATCCTCCTAGACATCCACACCTCACCCCCACCCCCCCACCCCATTAGGGAAACCACCATAAAAAATTTCTCCAAAGCCAACTTCACGCTTCTTAAGACAGAAGCAGCAAACTTCACGACACCCATGCTGATAGACAATAGAGATACGACTGCTGAATCCTATAGAATTGCACTTTATAAGCACTTACACAAGTGCATGGATTGTGCAATCCCTAACAGAACCAAGATGCTATCCTCCAAAAAAAGGAAGCCAATCTGGTGGTCCCCTGCTATAAACAAACTCTACAACAGAAGAAAGAAACAGTTGCAAAAAAAGAGTAAAATCCCATGATTGGAGGAACTCCATGGTCAGCCTTAGTAAGAAGTTGAGATCCCTCATAAAATCCTCCAAAGCTAGTTACGAAAACAAAATCGCCACTGATTCTGAAGACAACCACAAAGTATGCTATAGCTATGTCAAGAATCCCAATGGCAACACTCAAATCTGCTCTGAGTTACAGCACAAATGCACTAAATATACAGAACCAACTGATGTTGCCAACATCCTGGCAGATAGGTTCAGTGCTAACTTTACCCCTCTCTCATCCCCTAAAGGGCCCATATCTATACCGGAAAAATGCAAAGTACCTATAATCATGGCTGCAGAGGTAAAAAAACACACTCTCCAAAGCCAAGAACATAGCATCTATGGGACCTGACAACATCCCAGGCTGCATTCTACATGAACTACAGAATGAGCTGGCACTCCACCTAAGTACCATGTTCAATCATAGCCTCACCTCAGGCTTTGTGCCCACTGAATGGCGCACAGCAATGGTTATCCCACTCCACAAAGGGGGAGCCACCAAGGACCCTGGGAACTACCACCCCATTAGCCTGAAGAGCCTAGTCTGCAAGGCTATGGAGCGTATCATCATGGAACTTATAAACAATGACATTGGTAATCTCCAGACTCTGGACCCTACCCAGTTCGGGTTTGTAAAAGACAGATCATGTCTCTTAAACCTGATAGACTTCTTTGAAGAGGTCACCAAAGCCGTAGATGAGTGTAAGGTGGTTCACACAGCCTATATAGATCGCGCCAAGGCTTTTGACACCATCCACCACTCTGGAATTATAGACAAACACACTAAACTAGGTATAAATCCCTATGTCACAAGATGGGTTGCCAACTGGCTCACTGACAGAACCCACACTGTGAAAGTAGCAGACTCTAAATCCAACTTCAGACCAGTGACAAGTGGAGTACCACAGGGTTCAGTCCTAGGTCCTGTCCTGTTTGGTATCTACTTCTCTGAAGTACAGACTAACACAGAAGGTCTTTGGCTAACATGACTGCAAACTAGGAGCCATAATCAAAAATCCTAACTATGTGGACATCCTACAAAAGGGCCTCACTGAGACAGATACCTGGTGTCAAAGCCATGACCTCAAGCTCAATGCCAAAAAGTGCATTGTCATCCCTTTTGGTAAAAACTCTGTACCCATGAACTACCACATAGGCAGTAGTCTACTTAACACCAAAAGTGTGATAAGAGGCCTTGGGACACAGGTGGACAGTAGTCTGTCCTTTGATAATCACATTGCCACAGTAGTCAGAAAATCCTTCTACGTGGCACACCTCATCACAAAAGGTTTCTCATCCAGGAAAAAAGAGGTCATTGTTACCCTCTACTCATCACTCATTAGACCCATTATAGAGTACAATGCCCCTTTTGGTATGTACCTCACAAGACATCTACAACAACTGGAAAGGCCACAGAAATACCTCACAAAGAGGATTACTGGCCTCAAACAGATTCCCTACGCAGACAGTCTTAAAAAACTCCAGCTTTACTCTGTCGCATATCGCCTACTCAAAGGTGATCTCTGCCTAACATACAAAGCTATGTCAAACCCAGAGCTGTTGGACATGCTCCCCATAAAGACATCCCAATCCCTCCGAGCTACACACTCTAGGGACCTAAACCTTGTCACCACAATAAGCAGAACATGCTGGAGGGATAGATTCCTGTCCCAGAGACTTCCCATTCTCTGGAACAAACTACCTATCTATATCAAACAAAGCTCCTCATTAGCACTCTTCAAGAAAAATCTTGATGATTGGATGGGAGATAGGAAATTCACCCCGGGGATCACTTCTGTGGCTCTGCTTGATAGGGGCACAGGAAAATAATTTTCTTGCTTGGCAAAAGCCAGGGTACTATTTGGCTAGGCTTACATAGACACTAGGGCCAATAACCTAGTACCTACCTATGAACCGTGTTACTATAGCTGGGCAGATGCCTTTTTTCAGCAGAGACCTGAGTAGTAAAAGCTCCAGTAAAAATGTTAAAATACAGTAAGTATTAGGCATATTAACATAGGAGGAATGAAGTTATGTCTTATACATAGTTAAAACAAAGAGCATAAATCAGAATTTTATTGAAATGCAGTGAAGAGACATTATGGGACACAAAATCTGGTTATAAGTCATAACAATATTAAGGTAACAAACTTAGAAAAAAATAAAACAAAAGACATTTGTACTTAAGGAATGAACTAAGATAGTAGATGCAATGTATTGAAAGGACGCCTGTTAGTGATATAGGAATAGTCTGAGAAGTAGAATATATTGCACACAGTTTGAACATATGCTGAGCATAGCTCTCAACTGTCCAGATTTTCACAGAATGTCAAGATTTATGTCACATATTTTTGGTCTTTTCATCATATAATTTGTGGTTTTCTCACAAATCATTGCGATGACCTGAGGATTGAAGTCACTAAATAAAGACATACATTTGATTTTCAGACTTCACATCCTTCAGAAAATGCACATTAACACAAATCTTATTCTAACAACTTTCTAAGTTTGTTAAAGCAATATTTAAAATCTGTCCCTATTTTGGGGTCTTTGCCCCCCCCCCCTTTGGGCTTTGTCCAGATTTCTTACACTAAGAGGTTGAAATGTATGATAATGAGGGAAAAACAGAGAAAAGAGGAGAACAGAGGCAGTGAAGTTAGCATTCAAGTAGGATCATTACAGGAGCAGGTCCAGGAGTTTATCATATATTTTCTTTAATGCTAGTTTGAAAATGATTGTGTTATTAAGTGATCAGATATGGAGAGAAGTTTGTTCCAAGGAGAGTTGACTGAGTGACTATAAAGTACTTTGTCAGTGGATTTATTGAGTTTGGAAATTTGAAGGAGGAGTTGGTCAGAGCTAAGTAGTTCACTGTTAGGAACTCAGGGGGAGATGAGAGTTGCAAGAGAAGGACAGGCTAGGGGTTAATGAAGGATGGAGTGAGTCAGGCGAAGCTGAGGCAGGAGGAGTTGATGTTGAAACTCTAGCCAGTGGAGTTTTTAAGATATTATGTCTGTGGGAAGTAGTCATAGGGAGGAGAAGAGGACATTTAAGGGCTGTGCTTGTACTGGGTATGCCAGTAACTGGCTTGTTTAAGTTATTGTAATATGTAAATGTTCATGTTCAGGGTTATTATTATTATTATTATTATTATTATTATTATTATTATTATTATGCTTAAAAATTCTAAAGCACATTACATTCAAAAACATCACTTAAACTATGTAAAACAAATTTAAACCACATAAGTCAACTGTAAAATGTCAGTCTTGCTTCAAAATAAATCTCACTTAACTGATAAGATAGTAAAAACAAACACTGTTATTAGAAGCAACATTATGACATTAAATAAACATTTCTAAGTAAAATTACAACCATATAAATAAATCACTGGCAATAAAACCTGACAAATACACTGAAAAACTATGTAGTCTGATAAACTCAGTCTTAAAAAGTTCTTACTTATCAACATTTAAGTCCACAACAACAAAAACAGAAAATCCCTTCCACTGTACCAGACAACCTTCTGTAAGTAGACATGACTTCTTATAATCAAAGACAGGTAATTGCGAAGTCCCATATCTCCTTCAGCTAATTAAGACAGATACAAAACAATCCCAAGATTTGTTTCACAATAACATTTTAACCACCATACCTACCGAAGGCAGAATGTCAATCATCATAATCAGCAACTGACTTCACAAAACCAGTATAGTACATCACCAGCCAGGAGACAGACATCAAGAATAGACGCTTTTCTCCTCCTCACTTTCTCTTCCAGTCTTGTCTGTGCTATACTCTTCTTTATTCACCTGTTGAAAAACAAGAATCCTCAGCAGTAGAGGAAAACAAAATCAGGACCGACCATACAAAACCATCTCAGTGGGGAAAGTAAATGGCAAGCTACATACTTTCACAAAAAATGTAGTGTGCCCAATGGTCTAGTAGCTACTTGTTGACATTTTTGGGAGTAAAACTACATCAACATCATATATTATAGCAACAACCCACAGCTATGTTTGGGTAATGTAGGATTTACCCATGGTTGGTGTGGTTTGATCACAAGGTCAAAGCCTGAGTGACCAAACAAAGCCAACCGTTGATGAATCAGCATTATCCACACCCAGCCATGGGTTATTGCTATTATACAATGACGTTATTTCAGAAAAAAAATTACTTATTTTTCTTAAATAATGTCCTTGTATAATGGCACTGTGGTGGTGTTCTGCTTTTTGTATCCTGGGGCTTTCTTGATATACTGTGCATGCATATGGGATTTACGTTCCCATGCTTACACAGTACGTCAATGCTTTGAAACGGAAGCAAAGGAGAAAGGAAGCTCTCTGTTGCTTCTTTTTTTTTTTTTTCTTGCATGGAATCAGGACACTTAGGAGGTACGAGAGAGATAGTATGTAGCAAATGCAAGGAAAATCAGGTAAGTTTCTTTAGTTTTGAATAACGTACCTGATTTTCCAAGGACTTTCTCCATCCTCTCTCTCATACCCACTGCACTGTCCAGATTTCAGATCTTTTTATTGTGGTCAAGAACAGTTAAAAACTTACAGTATATATTAATAGAATAAAGTCTGGCTTACGGACTTTTTTCTATTGGTATATGCTCGATTTACAACATGCATGCTGGTTGAGCTGACCAACCAGAGTGTTTGTTTTTTAATGTTAATAGCCAATCATTGTATAATAGTGAATAGTTCTCAGTAACAATGCTTTCAAGGTGAGGAGAGCTCTTTCTGTTTACTTGGATCTAGAACAAAAAGCTTAATGATTTTTTCAGTGTATTTTTGATTCAGGTAAGATATGTGCTATTCTAAATATCTTCATCCTGTTTCTTCTCTTTGATAATTAGCTTAATTGTGGGGAATAAGTCTGGTGATGTAATATCTCTGCAGTATGTTTTAAGAAATGCATATTTTCTAACTCCTGGGCCAGATATTTTTTTTTTATATTTGTATATTTTAGATGATTATATTTGATTAATGATGATATTCATTCTGTTAAAGGCAAGCCTACATGTGCCCTTTTGCTAATGCTGTTTGTCTTTTTCAAATCTCCTTGTAATTATTAGCAAAGGTTAAAGCCAACCCCACCACCCCCAGACACATTGATCTGTGTTACATGTCAAAACACTCTTGAATGCTCTTTTTAAGCAAATTCAGGACACAAAACAATATCAATGTAAGAGGGATGATGTATATATGTTTTACTTAAAAAATGCATGTGAGAACTCATTTTTTTTTCTAGCTGTACATAATAACTTATTGAATAGCAGAATACTGAAATTCATAATTCTGAATAAAAAATCCTAAAGTGCCAAAATGCTGAAATTGTACAGTGTTGAACTAAAAATACATACTAACTGCATACATGTACTACATCTAGCCAGTCAAAAAACAATATCATTCCCCATTAGTGAAACATACGAAAACAATAAGTGAAAAGGTCACACAGAAAAAACAGTCAGTAAAAAACAAAAGAAAAATCTAGCAAGGCTAGACTTTCCACTGTGTCATGGACATTCAGAACTACCATATAACTGAAACACCTGATGTCCTTAAAGGGTCATTTGCATATATCCCATGTTGCCTGTAATATAGGAGGTTTAAGGAATCACACAGTGGAAAGTCTATCCTTGCTAGATTTTTGTTTTGGTTTTTACCATTAGTGAAACATGGAAGCAAACTCTCTACACTTGTAGGGGAGTACATATTTTAATATCAACATTTTAACCTTTCAGCATTTGAACATTTCAGTACTGTAAGTTCAGTATTACAACTTTCAGTATATTACTTTTCATTAAGTTGACAAGGACCTGTTATTTAATGCTATTACTTTGTACTTCAGTTATATGATGTGAGCTTGATGTTAGTAGCTACATTCTTTAACTTATTTTATGCCTTAAATTGGAAGAAGTAAATTAGCACCTTTGAAGGATCACTTACTAATGGTACCCACTGACAGTATCTTTTAGTGTACATCACTGTGGCACATTTCACTTTTGATTGAAAAAAGATTAATTAGTACTTTTGAATCTGACCAGTAGGCAAGATTTATTAGCTGCATGTACATACAGAATTGTAACTAGTTCTGGGTGAAGAGGGTGGCTGCCACAGGTGCAAGCTCTTAAGAGGCACAGTTTACAGGTGCAGATGGTGTGGGAGTGCAGTTTCAACATTGTTTTATGAACCAAAAAGAATATTGCAGCTTCATAAATGAACACTGATACTGCGTTTGTGGTCGCGGCTGAAGTATTTGTTGTGTCTGTGTGGAATTTATCTATGTAACAAGATACATGGTACATTTGTACTAAACAGCTTGCTACACTTCTAGAGCAAAATATATTTATTTCTACCCCTCAACTTGAATTTGAGGGGAGCCAGTTTGGGGGAATGCACATGGTGACAGATCAGCTAACTGCAGGTTTATGTACATGCACCTGATCTCTTAGTTTTATGCTATTTACATTTCTTTTTCAAGATATTTATTTTGTCTTACTGTGTGATCTGTTCCTGAAAATAAAATATTGGGAATACTTGCTGGGCAATGGGACTGAATGAGTGAAGCTGATCAGTTAGAACATGACATGACCTACAAGGGAAGACTTTTCCCTTGTTAAAATAGCATGAGTTTTCTTCCATACACTTGATGGAGACATTGGATAAAACTACTAAAAATCTTCAAATCGTTGTCTGCTGAATAAATATTGTAGTAAACCTGACATGCAAGAAATCCTGATATAAATGAGATGCTCCACTAACATAAATATGAAACTTTACAAATGAAAGGTCCTTTGTTTAATTTCCAGTCCTAACTTGGAGCCTATTGCTGTTACTTTTTCTGTAATTTATACAGATGTATTTTACTGCATTAAACTACCTGAAATGGAGTGCTTTTGAGCTGGCATGTGAAGTGACTGGTATAAGTGTAATCATGTAATTTGTAACAAACTTTATTTAAATTTGGATGCATTTTAAACAATTGTTTTAGTTTGATGTTCATTGACGTTATAATGATGAAAGTGCTAACTAATAAATTAACTTTTCTTGGAGTAACTTACTAGACTGCTTGGTTATTATTACAGTAAGAACTTTGCAGTCATTTGAATGTCTTGGAAACTGTTTTTGTTTACATTGTTGTGCTCAATTTGACATCCTAAGACAACCAGAATACTTCATTTTTACTGTATTTGAAGCTAAGTTTGTCTACGTTTATCAACTCTGCTTCCATTTAGAGACTATTTGGCTTGGAATGTCTTGGTATTATGGCAGAATAAGTGGATAATAAGGATATATTTTTTCTCTTTACTAAAACTGCAGACCCATTTGGGGGAGCATGTCCTTCTCCAAGTAATGAAATTCTGGAATTGATGTTTTTGGTTTGTTAAAATGCTTCTTATAAGACTTAAGGCAGCTTACAAATTTCTTATGTTGGGTGATATTTAGAAAAATATATTGAACTAAAGAGAAATCCAAGGGGGAGGTGAATTGGTAATTTCTCTAATCGAGTTGAGGAAGTCCTTCATGTTTATTCGAGGAACTGACTGAAATTTTCGACAACACTGCAATGCAGATGTTCAAAGTTTTAGTTAAACACAATGATCAACTCCTGAATGTCCACAAAGAAAGAGATGAATCAATAACAGCTCAAGTTAAATATTTGAGTACTTTTTTGATCACAAGGAGTAGTGTAATAAGATTTTTAAATCTGTAGCTGAGCATGAGAAAAAAAGTCAAGTTAAAACACTGAATAAGCTTAAGAGAGTTAATATAGTGTATGAAGCTTATTTAGTTTCAAAGCTATCTGTAATGATTGCTGCTATTGAGACTGCAACAACCAAGAAGGTGAGTAATAAGTCCAAAACAAAAAGAGCAACCAGCAAAAGACCAAAAACCAAATGTAAAATTGAAAAAAATGCTGGTCAGGCAGAAGTGTAGTGCAAACAGGAACTTTAATAAAACTTTACACACTGAATAAAATCAATAAAACAATAAAAAACAGGATAAGCGCTTTCGTACACACAGGTGGTACTTCAGATCCATTATCCTGTTTTTTTATTGTTTTATTGATTTTATTCAGTGTGTAAAGTTTTATTAAAGTTCCTGTTTGTTCTACATTTTTGCCTGACCAGCTATTTTTTCGATTTTATAAGGTGAGTAATAAATTCTAAACTGTAACAAAGCAGGAGATTTTTTTAGACACAGCAGCAGGGACAAAAAAGACCCCAGGCAGTTTTCCACACTGGCTGCAAAGGGGCAACAAAATGCACAGGGTCATGGAAAAGCTATCCATGGAGAATAGTGGAGTTCCAATTCCATTCACAGAACAGAAATAACTCATTGTCTAGGAAAAGGGGACAGCATGTTCACAGAGGAGGAACCCTCAACAACCAGAACTGTAAATGGAGATGACAGGGCACTGTAGATTTATTAAGGGCTTCATTTCCTGATGATCTGTGGTGTGTGCTAGATGAGAGAGGCCAAACCTTCAGTGACAGGACAAACTATGTTAAAAGTAATTCATTTTTTCCCAAAACATTAACTTAGTTTGAAATGTGATATTAAAAGGGGACTGATATTTATAAACAGCTAAAGGGCTGATGCTCCAGTTTGATTAAAATGTTTGTAAGACAATTGAATTTGAAAGTTGTTGTTACTGCAACAGGGAACAATAGACTTTCCATCCCAGGTAAATCCAGAATTTAATCTTATGTTGTACTCCATTCTTGCCACATTTGAGGCAGTATGTGAAGGAGAACTGAAATATGTTGCAAATCAGCCTGCAGGGACATGCTGTCTTAATCTTAGCTCTTTGGAAAGAGCCACCTTAAACAAACTGATGAAGGATCATACTATCCATTTTATGAAAGCCGATAAGGTGGTAAAATGGACATTAAAAGATATGCGTTCAAACCAGAATGGATTTTAACTGTCAGTAGCTGTTATAAATTAATGAATATGAGTTGTATTAATAGAGAACACTACAAAATTGAAGATGTTGAGTCACTAACCAAAATATTTCTTTCATAGGAAATATTCAATATGTGTTTGGTTTCAGAGCCAGTATTTTCTATTTTTTGGCACAACGATGAAATTATCCCTCATTTCTGGCCAGTAGTTCCACCTGCAAGTCCAAAACTGGAAGCACTGGCATTTTGGTAGATAACACATTGACTCCCTAGATCAAGCATGCACCCTGTTATGCAAAGGACATATCTAAATTTGATGAAAAATGAAAGGAACTAAAGTTATTCAAAAAACCTGGATAGTCATATTAAATGTGCATGCTTTGTATTCAGTCATTCCACAGGACATAGAAATAGCCTGGCAGTTTACTTCATTCAAGGAAAAGCAAGGCAGCCAGACAATGAGGTGTATTTAGTGGGCAAACTACTTGAAATTATTCTTGAAAATATGTTATCCTTTTATATGAAAAATATTATTAGCAGGTATCCCATGCAGAGCAGTAATGGCCCCAGTTATATAAATCTGTTCATCATGGGAAGAGTTAGTTTTCTTATTAGTCATCTTGCATGCAATACGTTAGTGGTTGTTAGTGATCTATTCAGAATTGATTTACTTTGTGTTGAGAGAGTTTATAGAAACTGGATGATTTTTTGAATTATGTAAAGAGAACAACACAGTTCTCTATAGTTAAAACCCACTATTCACTAAAACCTGTCCAATTTTCAGATGTGCACATTTTAAGAGGTCTAACACATGAAAGTTGGGTACCGGGATTCATAAAAAATTGAGGCCAGTCAGAGTTGCTGTATTTGCTATGGCAATGCACATCCAAAGGCCTAAACCTGAACATAGCTAGAAGTGCATAATCAGAGTTGATATACTGACTGGTGACTAAGCACAATTTGGACAAAATAGGCTACTGGGAACAAGTTGATTAAATTGAGGAGCATGTGAGGGAAGAAGTGACAGGAAAATTCAAACACATTTTATGTGGAAGTTGACAGAGAGCCAAGCAATGGTATATCATGAATTTCCTTCATTGAGTCTTTTCTGGTTATGACTATAGGTGTGACAGAAAAAAAACTGTTTATCATACACAATCTACTTACTGATAAACTTACATGTCTACTGAAAGTATAGGGCTAATAGTAATCCAACTCTTGTATTGCATTAAAAATTTAAGCAAACCATGTATGTTTTGAAAAAAATAGCAATTTGAAAATACAAGTGTTGCTTTGCTGTGAACATTTTGCCACTGTTGAGAGAGTGTGCAGATATAAACAAAGCTGGGCTGTTAAACATTAATGCAAAGTTGCTCAAGCAATTTTTGTCCTAAAGGTAGGCAGGGAACTTTGTGGTAGGAATAGAAACAGTAAAGGTAAGCACCATATACTTGTTGTAATATTGTTATCTGACATAAGCTACTATGGCATTCATTCTGTTCACACACACAGAATATGGTAAATGAAAAGTGTGTATACAGTAACTTATTTAACCTTCTAGTCTGCGCACTGCTTCAACACCAAGGAAGAAATTTACCCATCAGGCTAAAATATAAAGCCTTCAGATGCTAATGTGTTACAGAGTACTGCAACATCTATTTTATATTCCTCTTACCTATATTCGGTAATTGCTTTTGACTATTGGATATGAGAGAATAGTATGTAAGAAAGCGATGCACACACACCATTTTAAAATGATTTTCAGAATGGGAATACAGGTTTTCTACTGAAAAATAGAAATACATGATTTCCGCTGAAACATTCTTGCTTTTCCAGTTTGTAATTCTGGGGAAGCAATACACAGCATTTATGAAAAAAGACGAGAACAGCATATTGTGTTGCACTTAACTTTTCTGGAGTTTTGGACTCAAATGGAAAAATCAGTCACAAACATTTTGATAGAGTGTCCACAGTAAGCCAAACAATGCAATAAGTGTGTTTTTAGTAGTTTACCAAGATATTTCTGAACAGCAGGGAAACATACATTGGTTAAGTAACTTATTAAATTTGCATACTTCCACTTATTCAGTCCTTTCAGTCTGTTGGCAGATGTGACCATGCTGATAATTGCATCCTAATGTGTTGAAAAATCACTTGTCTTTGCAGTTATTTCTTATCTTAATGCACTAGATATATACAAGTTTGGGATGTGGAAACATTTATGTATTATAATGTCTTGTTTATATTTTGGAATAAATTAAATATCATATGAGGCAATATCCTGTAATAATTCAGCAAAGTATCTGCATTAAGTTTAATGAACAATGCCAATTAGATGTATTTCAGTTTTTCATCTGGAGCTATTCCCATACATTTTCCACTCTTCCAAGGATCTAAGTAACAGTCAACAAAACTTCAGAAGGCACCCGGCACTAATGCTGTTCATTTCTGCTGTCCGCACTACTTAACTCTGTTTTATAAACCTGTAATTCTGCAGAAGAAGCTAAATGGTTCTTTCTGAATGTCATTATGAAGATTGGCTGAAGATAGGTGAAGGCTATCAGCCTAGTCAGCTAGAATTTTGTAGATAATTCTGTCATCTGTAATATTAATGTAAACCACAGACTTGTTGTCTTAAATGGTAAAAATAGTGTTACATGTGGAACTGGAAATAATGTAACAACAGTGCACTCTACTGACCAAGTAAAGCATGTTGTGACTCTTTGATGTTAAAACTCGGAGTCAGTAAGTCTAGAGTGAGGCATCCTGCGTATTGTTTTAAGGCCAGAGTTAATGGCCAGAATTTGCATGCATAAGTGTCCCTTATTGCTCTGGTTTCTGCCCGAGGTGAAGAATGTAAATGTAGTTTCTTTTAGCCTGGGAACCTAGGGAAGTGTGAAGAATGATGTAAGGTGAACCAGGAATGTGATTTTAAAAACAGAGAGAATCAGAGAGCATTAAGCATTTTTGTCTTGACCATCAAACTCACCAGCACATTGCTCTATATGTAATTTATCTTAGACTTGTGATTTTCTCTTAGAAATAGCTAGAAACTAGAAAGATTAGACTAAATGTTTTTCTGTGATGTCAGAACTGTACTATTGAATTATTTTAAGTATTTCTCTGAGATCTCTGAACTCTTGACTAGCATTATGTAGAAAACATATTGTCTTGTGTTTTTACTATTTGTTATTAAATATTTTAAACCCTTTCAACTGTGGCTGTTTTGTAGAGATAATTTAAGCTCTTTATAGAGTATTTGCATGCCTTTGGTAAAATTGTACAAAGCCACTTCAATAGCTTTAGCCCTGGGCTATACTACCAATTAGATAATAATAATATTGCACAGTAATAATTGAACACTTTTTTAAGGGCCTTTGACTAGCTGATAAATATTAGTGGGTGGTGGCAGCTGGTACTACTGTATAGTCTGTGAAAAAGAGGCACAGCTGGAAAACCTGTGCCAGCCTTCCCAAGGAGTGTCTGTGTGGTTGTATAAGCTCTTCTCAAAGTGTGTGTGTGTGTGTGTTTGTGTGTGTGTGTTTGTGTGTGTGTGTGTGTGTGTGTGTGTGTGTGTGTGTGTGTGTGTGTGTGTGTGTGTGTGAGCTACTTGGGCAGGGACACGAAGCACTGGTTGGACAGAGAGGGTGCTGGAGGTTTTAGCTTGCACACTAGGCTGAGATCTGGACCCTATAGCTGTGCCATTGGGGAGTCTTATTGGGAGCCTGGAGAGCAAGGGAGCGACCAGCCCTGGACTGACTGTGATCTCTGTGTGCTCTTAAGGGAAATGGCACTTTACTGTGTGTGTTTGTTATCCTTTCCTCCTATATGAGATGCACCTCACTGGTATTAGTGGTGAGGATTGAGGCTCCTTGATTGCTGGGCCAGGGCATGGGCGTCACAGTCAACATATCTGAAAATCAGAATTAATGGTGGAAAATTAGTTGAATGAAATTTTTTTCATCCTGCAGTCACTGTTGCACTTGTAGCAATTTAAAATACTACATTTCTCTGTCAATGTTTTTTTATTGTCTGAGCTGCTTGCTTCCCTGGCTTCTGACATTCAGAATAAAGGTGCATTGACCAAGAAATTGTGATCATACTGGCTTTCACAGCAACATTAATTAGAAATATTAACATTTGGAATATAAGCCCAAATTATGTATCAGATTGTTGACAGAAGAGAAGAGTAATTGTTGTACTTAATCCTATAGCAAGACCAGACGTCACATTTTCTGCACCTCATAAAATGAAAAACATATTTTATATGATTTATGAATGCGATAGCCATAAAGAAAGCATATTAATGGAGGAGGTTTGGTTCTCTACTGTGATGATACACAACCACAGGATATTTTTCAGACGTAGCCTTGATCATAATACATAATAACCCAACAAAATATTAGGGATACCAATGTAGCTATATAAGAACCTAAATATTAGAGTCACTATCTCTGCATTATATCTGAAGAGTTATTTTTCCCATTTGTTAGCATTCTGGTATCAGCAGTATGTTTGTAAGCTTTCATTATGTCAACTTTTCTGTTTGAGTCCTTTTATTTCTTCTGTATGATAACATATTGACATTTCACTTAGAATTAACTTATTTTTCTAGTAGCAGATGTCAACCATCAGACTGCTAAAATGTGTTAACTGGAATTGTATCATTCTTCCCATCTTTGCTGTAACTAAATATGTTACAAACCACAAGACGTGAAATTGGTAAACACTGACATAGGGTTGACATCTTTTTAATTGTCTGTTTTTTGTAGAAAAGTGAGAGTTTGCAGGACAAGCCATTGCGTTAGTCAGTGAAAAGGACTAAGCTTCATTTTGTTACCCTAAGGAATGAAAAGCTACTGCTGGAAAATCTTACCTTGCTATTTAAAGAAATAATGCACCAATGTAGACAAGCTTTGTGTACAGTCTGGTACACCTTCATGAATTACTGGGATTCAGTCCGAATCACAGTTGCCCCCAGCAGTATAAAGTACACTTCCTGGTTCCTTGAATTGTGTATAGGAGTGCACACTAGACTTATTATGCGCTACTCTGTTTGAGATATGGGAGGGGCACGATGTAGCATGACATCACTGCACAATGCAGCAGTGATAGACAGCTTAGTACATTATGCCATGCCATGTATAACCACTTAGAATTATCTATCTAAGGTATGCTCCACTGCTGTGCTGTGGTCCAGCATCATGGCTATGACAACAAACCAGTGGCCATTACCATAATATTATAATGAGGGCATTGATGCTGTACATGCTCCCATTGGTGGGAGCTCACCAGCATCACTGTGTGTGTAGGAGGGACATGGAAAGTTGCTAGTGATGGTAGGGCATGCCTACAATAGAGTTGTTACGTTTTCTTTTTGTTTTGATAGTGTTAATGTGTTGCTTAAGCAACATATTATCAGGGAGAGGTGAATTGCTTTGCTGAGAATCACAACATCATAGAATTGAATGCAGTTGCTGTCTTGAAGTTTACCCTATTGGGACCAGTCAAGTACTCTGATGATGTTGCATTCTGTAATCTAGTAGGATCAGGGAAGGAGCAGTTTGCATATGTAACCTTTTCAGGGAATACAGTGTCGACACAAATAGGGCAAGACATCATACAAGTTCTTGCTCTATTAGTATAACTCTTTGAATTGCTAAGGGCTTTATTTTGCAGGCAAACTGCATACCAGTCCTATTTATCTGTATAATGATATTTATGAATATTTTATTTATTTATTTCTTTAACATTTGTTTACAGGGAAAGTCTAACTTGGAATGAAACCAAGGAGGCCCAGGGAGAACCGCTCCAGATACATGTCCTTGTAATGTGAGAGGAAACCGCAGCACCCAGAGGAAACCCACACGAATGCAAGGAGGACATGCAGACTCCACACAGAAGGCACCCCAGCCGGGAATCAAACCAGAGAACCTATTGCTGTGAGGTGACAATGCTACCGGTACACCACTGCGCAGTCCAGCCCATACTTCATTGTTTTGTAGCATATTAACGGTTTTTGGCTAGAGTATTATAGTTTCCTTTAACATTTAAAAGAAAGTTAGGAAATATTTCTACATCAAAACTTGTAGCACATTTGCCAATTTTTTTTTTTTCAAAGTACATGCAGTTGCTTAGATAACAACTGTGTTGCAAATCAGAGGCAGAATGACAGGAGATGCATTGTCCTAAATTTAGTCATTTTCTTGAAGGCAACTATACTAGTGATTTTCATGTCTAGACTGATCATGTAACATTCCCTTTTTTAGTCCTTACATCAAGGAAGATCCTGTTGCTTCTATGAATCATTTGCCTTTGGAAAACAAAATTGATATTTGATATGTAAGTTTAGTTTTGCATTTAGATAAATCTGCATTATTAATGTGTGGTATTGCAGTGAAGGAGTTACCACTGCATTATGAATGAGTAGCATTGAAGTGAAGGAGTTACCACTGCATTATTAATGTGTAGCACTCCAGTGAAGAAATTACCACTGCATTATTAATGTGTGGCACTGCAGTGAATGAGTTACCACTGCATTATTAATGTGTGGCACTGCAGTGAAAGAGTTATCACTGCATTATTAATGTGTGGCACTGCAGTGAAGGAGTTACCACTGCATTATTAATGTGTGGCACTGCAGTGAAGAAGTTACCACTGCATTATTAATGTGTAGCATTGCAGTGAAGGACTTACCACTGCTGCCTCACACATTCTGGTTCCACATTTCAGTTCTTGGCTGGGATATCTTCTGTGTAGAGTTTGTATAGTTTACCCTAGATGCATTGATTTTTCTCTGTGGTCTGTAATTTCATTACGTAGGCAATGCTGGTAGGTTTACTGGCACTGTGTGTGATTGTGTGTGTGTGTGTGTGTGTGTGTGTGTGTGTGTGTGTGTGTGTGTGTGTGTGTGTGTCCCTTTCAGTACACTAGTATTCCACGTGGAGCTTGTTCTTGTCTTGCACTAGTTGCTTGTCTGGGCAGGATGGAAGGATGAATTTGTTAGCTTGCACACAGCTGTGGATCATCTATTATTACCTATAAAGTGATAAGGCCTTCAGTGTGTACAGTATGACAAAGCGGTGTTCTACAGAAATAGCTAAGGAAACGTTTTCTGTGTGCCCGTGTTTTGGGGTTATGAAAACGTCCTACGTTTGCTTGATACTTTCCATTCATGGGGACATGTGTATACACCTTACCGCTGATTTTCATTTTTATCTTGGGAGGCTGGGAAAAAATCTGAGTTGTAGATGAAACACTGTGGTATCCTGTTTTTTATAACCTGTATGACAGCAGGGTGTTGGAAAATGGAAACTAAAAAGAAAATAGAAATAACTTCTCTAGAAGTATGTGGTTAGTACTGGATGGTAGGAAAAGGATGCTTTATTCCTTGCTGGTTTAACTATGTTCTTGCTCATTTTTAACTTTATTGGGTTTATTGTTCTCCTTCTTATTTTTAAGTAAGTCAAACAGGAAAACAAGTCTATGACTTCCAGGGTGACAAGAATGGACTGTTCAGGTGCTAGCCTCCACATTGTCACTCTTTTATTGCCAGTCACTAGTGTCTGATTCCTAAGATGTTGCAATAAACATCAATGGGGGGGGCTTCCCTACCACCAAGATAATGCAATCTTGGAGTAGGTATATATGAATATCAAAAGGTATGGGGGTGCTAACCCTTCATGTGGAGGGTACAGGGGCACTTGCCACCTCCCCATCCACAAGAAAGCTTTTGTTTGTGATCTGTTGCTGACTTTCAAACATGCTTCACATTTGAGTGTGCCTTCGGCTTTAGGATTGCTATTTTGAGGGGCGATCTCAAATAGGAAAACAACCTTAGAATGCATCTCTGAGCTAAAGGAATCAAACCTGTCTCCCACATGTATCATTTTGATAGTCCAGTACTATACTTGGAAATTAAATTAGAGAGAATTAGGAATATTCAAAGGAGAACCGCAAAACATTGTGCTATGATAAGAAAGTGTTATGATTGCTGTTGTGATGTAGACAGAAATTTATTTCAGGTTGAAGCAGCTTAATTATTATGAATATTAGTTTTAAAAATACTAATAGCCTAATGTATGGTAGAAAATCCAACTCCATGTATGATACAGGGATCACTCTCATTTTTCTTCTCTCATTCTTTTTGACTCATTTCTTTTCATTTTCATTTCTCTCATCATTCTCTTCTTTTTCATGGGGATCACTCTCATTTTTTTGATACGGGGATCACTCATTTCTTTGATACAGGGATCACTCTCATTTCTTTGATACAGGGATCACTCTCATTTCTTTGATACAGGGATCACTCTCATTTCTTTTCTAGTTTATTTGAGCAATAAGCAGAGTTCTTCCCTAACCCAATTCAAGTGTAACTTGGGCCAGTGGATGGGGAATTGGAAATTTACCTCTGGTTTGGCACCTATGTGTCTAGTAGATAGAGTCAGCCTGTAAATGATTGACTACTCATGCCCAAGCCTACATATACCTCTTTAAATAACCCCAGGGTATCAAAACTTGTCAGAATCATGTCTGAAGTATGGCTAGGCTTAAAAAGTCCCTATTAGCCTAGTAATCTCCTATGAAACTATGCACCTAAATATATCATGTTCAGCAGTTTTTGTCTCATAAAGGTTTATTTTACTAAATACCAGTTTGTTTATTTGTGTTTTTCATTAAATTGCATTTTCCTTTTGACAACAGAGCATAATGAATTAAAACAGCTACTGAATATGACATGAAAATAGTAGTTAGAGAGACACTGTTGTTTTTAATAAAATAAATTAACATGCCCTGTATACTTCTGAAGTTGTTACAAATTGTGACTGACATTACATGCAAAGAAATCAAGTCTCTAACGTAGTCCATTAGAATGCCAATTAGTTAAGATGAGTGCTGTTTGTTCATGAGGAAGGAAAACAAAATGAGGTGTCAATAAAGCTATCATTCAAACAATGTTATGCCTCATTTATACAGGGCCTAGTGACTCAGCATGGATGTATTAATAAATGTTCTCTGTTTTTTCAACAGGTTTGCTCATTTACTTTGGCTATGGAATGTGGAACAGCACATTGGAGATTAGCACACAAGAGGAAGCGTTACACCAAAGCACATACCAGCGGTACGATGTCGATGATACCTTTTCTGTGGATGAAGGCTTCTCTTATCCTGGAGACAGTGAAAATTATCCAGAGTGGGCAGATACAAGAGAGAAAGCTTACTATCAGCAAACCATGCCTGATATTGTGGAAAATAACAGAACAGGCAGCAAATCAAAGCGTAAAGGGAAGCACAGTCAGAAATCAGACACCTTAATTGCAAATGATGAACTAGATTACTCGCCAGAGTAACATTAACTCTACTTTTTCCTTGGGCTAGAATATGGGAATTTCAGTTGGTCAAGCAGTGATTACATGTATTTTGAGTAATATATTTATGCTGGAGCATGATAACGGACAGCAAAGTGAAGCAGAACAGTCAATGGATGCAGTTTCTGTCCAAACTTTTTTTTACTTGTTGTGTAAACACCTGTGTACTAGTCAATGCATGACCAGTATTGTTACATGGAAAGATGAAAAGCAAAAGTGATTCTGGTTCTAAACTCCACTGCATACTAAATATTTCATATGTCTGCCCTGCTCTGTAATAAGATTTTACATACTGAACAGGTCTAGTTGCAATGTTAAAATATGTGTTTGGTGCTGTCAGGACAGTAGCAATGATCAGAAGAAAGTCGTAATTTCTATGCCTTATAATATTCTGCATTCTGCTCCCATTGGTCATATTTGGCTTAAATACTGGCACCAGTCAAAAATATTATATTTTAATTCCCAATGGTAAAACTACTGGAATTGTTTACAGTTCTGAAAATGAAACTTAACATGCTGTAACATCAACCTGCAGTGCAGTAAAATGCCATGTGGATCCAATGACAGAAAACATTAAAACACAGAGGTGATCTGATAACTGTTTTTGATCCAGCACTGGTTTTGCACTGCAGATACTCAAGATTTAGTACTGTAGGAGCCTTTTACAGCAACTAGTTCATTACTGATAGTACATATAGTGCTTAAAAACTGACTTTTTTAGAATGTCTCTTTTAGCTAATGAGAAACCAATTATATATTCTGAGCTCATGCACTAGCCTCCAGTGGGTAGTAAAGCACTATATTTAACATTAATAACTTGAAACCCTATTGCAGCTAGCTTATGTAGTCCTAAAGCCTGAGTAGCTGTGTTGTGAAACTGGTGTTAGTAAAAGTTAACACATCAGCTCTGTGTTCCAGTGGACTGCAGTAACTGAGACTTGTGGTTAAATATGCGGGATTACTAACCCTGGATAAAAGATCTTGGGAAGGACTGCAGGACAGTAGCTGCAGGCCGAGTATATCAAGTGTTCTGAAGGCAGCCAGACTATTAACAAGATAGTATGTGTTTGAGAGGTTTGTGTAAATGTTTGATGTTTGAGAAAAAAGAGGTATTTACACATCTACTCAGGTCACAACTGAAGACTACACCATTGAAATGCTTGCCTACCCCAAGAGTTAAAATAGAAGTAGCTCAGAGGAGAACAACATATAATTTAGGGAACTGAAATGAGAGCTGTTTAGGGGTGTCTGATTGATGACAATATATAATCTCTGGAAAGCAAAGTGGGTAATAGTTACATTAAACCACCTCTAATACTCACTTTGAAAGAGCTGGTAAAATGGGAACAAGGGAGTGCACTATGAACCTGGAGTGGGAGAGGATTGAAGTTCATTTTACAGGACTGTTGGTTTCAGACTCATAGTGTGTGATGAGGGATAGTGGGGATGCTTGGGAAGGGATATGCATGACATAGCTACATCACATTGATATTCAGTATAATAAGACAGGAGCTAAGTAGGAATAGTGAGATCTGAGGTTGGGTATATGTATGCATGAACCTTGTACCAATATTTACATAACCCACCTTACAATCACCCAAACTATCTTTTGTGAAGCTATAAGATGAGAAACATTGGCTGATTTCACCTCCTTGAAGGGAGTACACAAAGATAGTGGTTGTTGATATACAGCATAGTAACTTACCGCTAACTCCCAAAACAGGACTCATTCTGAGGGGATTCCATTCTGATAAGGCAGTGTACAATGTACAATCCAGCTGCAATGGCAGACCATGCAGTGTGCTTACAACATATTCTACCATGTCAGATACGTGCAAGAATCTCTGTCCCTTAATTATTAACATTATAGTGCAATATCCTAATAGAAATCACCTCTAAATGTGCTAATTACATTTACTTATATCATTACAATGCAAAGCACATGAACCTATAGTCCGTATAAGAAGATGAATGCTCTTGCATTTTGTATGCTAACACATTTATTTATAAAAGACTTGGTTTTGCTTGTAACCTAAAATGTTACACATGTATAAATGCAGAAATTGATAATGTCTACTCATGCACAGACTCACTCACTCTCTCTCTGTCTAACTTTCTGTCTCTCTGTCTCTGTCATAGATATATAGCATACAAGTGTGCGTGCATGTATATATCTGTGTGAGTCTTTGGGTGCACATGTGTGTGTGTGTGCACGTGCACACTTGTTTTTTTATGTGCATATGTTTGTGTATTTCACACAAATCAACAAAGTGTGCAGCAGACATTCTTTTATCTAACAAGTTACTAATGTACTCCACCACTGGTAACTTACTAGGACAGTCATACCAGAGTAAGGTAGAAATATTAAATTTTATTTTAAATGGAAAATGACATCATTTGCCTACCTGTACTTCTGTTAAAATTCAGTATATGTTACTGTAGATTTACAGTAATTGCAACCACCCACATACATATTGCATACGGTTAGAATGCAGATATAAATGCAAGGAATATTCAGTATTCATCACATCTTCATAGGCTCATATGATATTACTAGGCTATCATCCTGGAGGTCATTTTAAACTTGGCCATTTCATCCCAATGCAATGCCATAGAAATGCTAGTCAATACTCAGATATTCCTTTACTTTTCAATCACATGACACAGCTAGTCATCAAGCCTGTCCCTTTGGTTCTACCTTCCATGCACTTCATGATGTATATTTATCATAGTGTCCTAATCCAAGTATAACTTCATTTACCTTGCAATAGGATTCAGTGTATTACTATGCTGTTCTCCTTCAGTCACCTTTCATAGAGTGCCCTTATCAGTGCCAATCAATCGGCTTCTGCATCTGTGCCAGCTGAAGCAGAGAGTGACTTTTGGGAACTGACAGACGAGATGTACTTCATGCTGGTTAGAATGCACCCAGCATTCTCTGTAAGTAGGTTTAGCTGTATAAATGCACCTCAGATGGGGCTGGTTCCTCATTCGCAGTTTTCTACTCTTTTCTCATTCAGTTTTTCCAAGAAATGTTACTCAGGCTAACAATATTGCCCATCTCGTGTTAATGAACTGTGTGTATCTGCCTTACTGCTGGCTTTTTCTTCATATGAAAGTTGCATGCACTTCTGATAAATAGTCAGTATTTACTGCTCTGTGTTTACATACACTAACAGTAAATCTCACTAGACTTTGGGGCATAGGCTCTCCAGAGTGCAGAGCCTTAGAGGAGGGTGGCATTTACAAAAGTATAATTAAAATACAGCAAGACACCCAAACCAGCAGGATTTGCTGCTGTTAAATATTTTAAAATGATAATTAAAATCTTTGTAGATAATTACATCTTTTTGCCTTCATTTCTGGTTCTAGTTGTCTCAGTAGTGCTAAATTATACTGGTGTCTGCTGTTGAGCTTGCATGCATCAGTGGCATTCTGTACACTCAACCTGAGAGCAGAATGCATTTGTTTTTCCTTCTTATATGCAATTTTTTTCATTCAGTATTGTTAGGTTCATAAGTGAGTACTAGGCCAATGACATGGAGGGGGTATCGTTTTTAAGCCTAGCTGTGCTTCCCAAATGTATCTGGCATGTTTGGCTACCCAAGGGTTGTTTTATGGGGTATGTGCAGTTTTGGGCATTGGTGGTCATTTTGCAGGCTAGCTCTATCTATTAGAGACATATGGGCCAGACCAGGGGTAAATTTCTGATTCCCTATCCACTAGTCTATGTTATGCTTGAATTGGGTGAGGAAAGAACTCTGTCTGACATGGATGGGAAGCCTCTTCCAGAGAAGTGGTAGTCTCTAAGACACATACCTGTCCCTCCAGCATGTTATGTTTATGTTGGAGGTAACATATATCCCTAGGTCAGGTCATTCTGATCCTATTTGTACTGAGAATGTGCAACAATTCTATCTAAGTAGGATCAGAGGATACTTTGTAGGCCAGACATAGATAACGTCTGTAGGATAATGAATACAGAGCTAGGACTTTAAAGTGGCCCACAAAAGATATGTCATTTATGCCCTATATTCTTTTTGAAAGTAACCTCTATGCATGCTCCAACTGTTGCATATACCTGGCTAGGTACCTACAGAAGAGGGCCTTGTAGTCGATTGGTCTGATGAGGGTGGAGTACAGTGGAACAATGACATCCTTGGACCTGGATGCCATACTCTTGTTTATAAGTTGTGCAGAATAAAATAAGTTCCTTACTTCCATAGACACATGACAGTTAAAGGCCAGGTCACTCTGTACATGCATACCCATATCCATGAACACCAGGTCTACTCTTAGGGATGTAATCAAAGTGGTAGTTTACAGGGATAGCCGCCTGCCCAAAGAATATAAGTATGCATTTCTTGGCATTGAGTTGTAGATCATGGCTTTGGCACCAGTTAATATTTCTGTGTCTGGCCCTTTTGGAGGATAGTTGTGTCTTTTGGGGATTTTATGACTGCATCTGGTTTGCAATCATTTTGCAAACTTGGTCAACCAGACCCTTGATGTGTTGGCCTCAACTTTAGTGAAGTAGATGCCAAAAAAGAGTGGCCTCAAGCACTGAGCCTTGAGGGACTCCTCTAGTTAGTGGTCTCTTTGTGGAGGTAGACTTCTCCATCCAACGTCTTGGGCCACATCTGTGAGTCAGCTGGCTGTCCAGTGAGTGACATAAGTTATACCTAATTTCATGAGTTTGTCAACAAAGCCATTGTGAGGTGTTGTGTTGAATGCTTTGGCCAAGTCAGGGTATGTAGTATGCACCATCATTTGCTTGTCCATTATGTGACCTTCTCAAAGAGGTCCACTAAGCTGAGTAGGTATGACCTGCCCTCAACAAAACCTAACTGGGTGGATCCATGATCTGAAGGTTTCCTATGTCATTGTTTATTATCTCCATGATGCTTCTTTCCATGGCTTTGCATATGAGACAAGTCAGACTTATGGGTCTGTAGTTATGTAGATGGCCTATTGTTGTGCAAAGGGAAATGACAGTTGCAGTCCTCCCTTCACTTGGCACAAAGCTTTTTTAGAGGCTATGGTTTAAATAATGATTGTAATGGTCCTTATACATCATATTTCATGCTAGTAAGGAAGCTTCCTAGGATATTACTGGGGCCCATAGATGTACTGTTCTTGGCTTTGGAGAGTGCATTGAGAACCTGTTCCTTAGCAATAGTTAATGAAGTTATGGTTGCGATTATTTCCTGAGGGCTGTTTTTGGGCATGGGGGGATTGTAACTAAATTTGTTGACCAGTAGATTTGCTATATCTTCTGGATCAGTATAGCTGACTTAATTTGCAATTAGTTTGGCATATTGCTGGGTCTTTTGCTTTTGAGGTTGTGGACATAGCTGAAGAATGTCTTGATTGTCCTTGGCCTGGGAGGGGGGGTCCTGTTTTTACCTCAGGCTTGGCTTTAGCAGACTTGATTAGCCAAAGCCAAGCTGGACATGGTACTTCCTAATTGTTGCCTTAATTGTCTTCCTTTTGTTATACAGCCTCTTGATGCTGGGATTCCACCAGAGTGGCTTGCTTTTTGAGTTTGTCATGGGCTTTTTCCAGATAGGTACAGCTGTCTCTATGCAGCTATTAACATGATTGTACAGGGTTTCTGTGAACAATTCCACATAAGCAGCAGTTTTCTTATGATTTGGTTGGCTTGGAATTTTGTAAGGGTATCACTTAATAGTAGGAAGTTTTCCTTAGAATAATTTCTAAATGTACTAGAGTTAGCTGGGATCCCAGATTTTATCTTTATTTCAAAGCAGGCAGCTTTATGCTGTGACCCGACAAGTGATGATGCTACATTCTTCCATGTTTGTGAGGACCAGGTGAAAGATGTTGGCTCCCATAGGGGGTGTAAGGACTATCTGGTCCAGGGTATTTGTGTTTACAAAGTCCAGGAATCACTGGGCTTACCTGTTTGGAGTTTTGTGATTTCCAGTTTACAGTGGGGTTGTTAAAGTCAGCCATGAACATGGTGTTGGGTTGAGTGGGGAGCATCTCCATTACATTTAAGTAAGAGTTATGGGTTTCCTGTGTCATATTGCGGACATATTGTAATTTGGACATAGAGAAACTCAAGCCCATCATACTGTTTGACCAGTCTTGAGGTGTGTTTTTGTTTTTGTTATAAATTCAGACAACTTCATCATTTGTCCCTTCCTGTGAAATAGCTGGTCTAAATGTATGGAAGGCATTACAGCCTTGCACTGCCAGGGTGCTCTCCATGGCTTCAAACCATGTCTCAGTAATTGCACAGGTGTCTACATTCTTCAGGGAGTGGAGTTTCTTGTTTAGACTCCTTGCATTGAGCAGTAACACTTTCAGATTTTCTTGGGTTGTTTTTTCCTATTTTGGAAGGCATATCAGGTTGGCAGTGCCTAAAAAAGGCATGATTGTGGTGAACAAGGTTTTAGTCATATTAAAAAGCTTTGAGGGGACAGTTGCAGACCATACTTGGCAAAGCAGTGTCATCTGTCAGCCATATCCTCCCAGGCTGGCATATGTTACAAGCTCTTCGAATGACACCAAAATCTAAGCTAAATATTAAAGTCAATTATCTTTTGTTCATACTGTGGTATCATCCTTGGAGAAAGTAGAATGCTGCTCAATGCTGATGTTTAATTACAAGGTGCCAGGTGTTTGGGGTATCTTACTGACACTCTTAGTTGTCTTGCTAATGGAAACTGATAGTTACATTTTCATATTCTTGTGTTGTAGAGCTGTCAAGGGGGTTGCAGCTTTGCTGTTCCTTAAACCTGTGTACATTCAGTTGAAGTGTATTATATCTCCATTTCAGTATGATTTTTTTTCAGCTTTTTTCAAAAGTACTAGTTATATTGGTTGATTTCTGTCACTGCTACAATAATAGTTTGCAATACTTTTGTATTTGTTGATGTGGACATCATCTGTGCCATGATGCTTCATTCTCAGCAGCCTTAAAATGTTGGTTGAGATGATGTCAGGCTTGGTGTGTGTGCTCCTCATAGTTCATTAATTTTCATTTGTTAATCAAGATAGGTTGGCTGTATGAAAAACCTGTTTTCAGCAGAGAGGTGAGAAGTAAAGTTCCACATACCTAATTACGTAAGATAAGTGACAGATACATAACATTTACATAATGTATACATTTTCTAGCATTATTTGAGGCAAGAGTAAAGTTAATTGTACAGTTAGTAAACAAATTTAGGATATATTTACATTTTGCAATTCCCAAACCCTTTGTTCCATGTTGTTTTTCATTTGCATAGTTAGTAATATGTTATGTGACAACATAATGGTATATGAGGACAATAGAAGGAACATGCTGAAAAAAGTAAAATGAAGGAGGGAAGAAAGAGGAGGACATATATGTTGTTAATGTTCAGTGATTATGTTAAAGGATGGGATTTGTTTTATATTAGCTATTTGAGATTTTATATAATTATGAGAGTAGCTGGGTTGTGGAATATATTTACTTTATGTATGCACAGTATCATAAGTTAAGTTTCTCTTTAAATTAAATACAAGATTTTAGGTTATTCAGTATTTTATACATGTTAGAAGCACCAATCAGATAGATGGTAGAATTTAATAACATCACCTTTCATTCAATAATACATAGTTTGCATTAGCTGGGATTAGTGTCACATGGAATTAATGTTCCCTTTGTGGCATTCTGTAACAGCATTTTGTAGCAAAGATGTCCCAACACAACACTGCACTATCTGGCTATGGTCTGCAAATTTCCCTTAGAAAATAGCACTGTTTGTAAATCCCAAACAGTTAACAAAAGTGGGTTTATTTCCCATCATTTCCCTCAGTATCTTATACAGATTTTGGTGATATTTATGATTGGACTAACCTTTTGGGTGGGTGATTCTTGCTAAGTCGTACTTCCCTACTGTCCCATACACTGCAGTGATGTTTCCATCCACCACTAACTGCACTATAAGCCTTCTTAATATCAGATAAGTCAGTTTAAAAGCTCAGCATTAGCTGTCACATTGTCATCTACTGTTAATTATAACTGGTATAACAAGAGGTGTTGCGCGATTGCGTAATCACTTCTACACGTCTTGTGCATTTTAAATACACAAGCTGGTAAAGAAATTACATTTTCTCCATAAAACAGAAGGTGAAAATATGAATCATCTCATTTTTAAAACATTCACTAAAACTGACCTACAGCACCATGCTTCAGGTTCCCGACAACAGTGTATCACGTACTGAGCTGAAAATACCCCCTTTTCCCACCCTTCAGTGCAGTATGTCACAAGCCCTCACCCTACAGCACAGAATGTCCCAAGCTATCACACTTCAGCACAAGTCTGTCACAAGCTGCCACACTTCAGCGCAGGTTTGTCACTAGCTGCCACCCTTCAATGTAGGTCTGTCAAAAGCTGCCACCCTTCAGTGCAGGTCTGTCACAAGCTGAAGGGTGACAGCTTGTGACAGACCTACACTGAAGGGTGGCAGCTAGTGACAGACTTGTGCTGAAGTGTGACAGCGCAGGTCTGTCACTAGCTGCCAGCCTTCAATGTAAGTCTATCACTAGCTGCCACCCTTCAGTGCAGGTCTGTCAAAAGCTGCCACCCTTCAGTGCAGGTCTGTCACAAGCTGCCACACTTCAGCACACATCTGTCACACGCTGCCACCCCTTCAGTGTAGGTCTGTCATGAGGTTTCATCCTTCAGCACAAGTCTGTCACAAGCTGTCACCTTTCAGCACAAGTCTGTCACAAGTTGTCACCTTTCAGCACAGGTCTGTCACAAGCTCACACCCTTTAGCGCAGGTCTGTCATAACCTCACATCCTTTAGCACAAGTCTGTCACAAGCTGCCAACCTTCGGCGCAGGTCTCTCACAAGCTGCCACCCTTCAGCACAGGTCTGTCGCAAGTTAACACCCTTCAGCACAGGTCTGTTGCAAGCTGCCACCCTTCAGTGCAGGTCTGTCACAAGCTCCCATTCTTCAGCACAAGTCTGTCACAAGCTGTCATCCTCATCCTTCAGCACAAGTCTGTCACAAGCTGCCACCCTTCAGCGCAGGTCTGTCAGATGTTACCACCCTTCAGTGCAAGTCTGTCACAAGCTACCACCCTTCAGCGCAGGTCTGTCACAAGCTTCCACCCTTCAGCACAGATCTGTCACAAGCTGCCAGACTCCAGTGCAGGTCTGTTACAAGCTGCCACCCTTCAGCACAGGTCTGTCACAAGCTGCCACCTTTCAGCGCAGGTCTATCACAAGCTGCCACCCTTCAGCGCAGGTCTGTCAGATGTTACCACCCTTCAGTGCAAGTCTGTCACAAGCTACCACCCTTCAGCGCAGGTCTGTCACAAGCTTCCACCCTTCAGCACAGATCTGTCACAAGCTGCCAGACTTCAGTGCAGGTCTGTCACAAGCTGCCATCCTTCAGCACAGGTCTGTCACAAGCTGCCACCTTTCAGCGCATGTCTGTCACAAGCTGCCACCCTTCAGCACAGGTCTGTCACAAGCTCCCATTCCCAGGTCTTTTATCCTTGATGTTTTGCCACATATTCTATAACCCTAGATGGTAGTCAGTCTTCCAAAATTAATTTATCCACAAATAGCCTGAACATATCCTCTAATTATTAAAATAGTAGTTGACTTTGCTATTTTATCTGCTTTCTCAACACTGTAATATAACATATTCTAACCTTCCAGTCTTGTAATACTGGTCACTTCAGAAATAATTATCTGTTTAAATTCACCTTGTGTCCCTGTTATCCAAAACTAGACTAGTGATGTCCTTTACTGGCACTGACCCCCTTATTGTCAGCACCAGTGTGTTATGCTGATGTCAGTTGGTTGATGCTGAGGTAGGCTGGGATGGCAGAGTCATCAAAGATGGCCTCTGGTTGACTTTTTGCAAGCTCATGGCTTTGATGTTTATTTGATGTTGTGAGGATCAAGGGGGTATTTCTCCTTGTGAAGTTTTAGTTGATGTAACAGGAAATGATAAGTTGTAGGAAGCCAAGTCAGAAATAGGCATGCGCCCTTTGCCCACGTTCAAAAAAAAAAATATATATATATATATATATATATATATATATATACATACACACACACACACACAAGTTTATATAAATGTGATAGCCAAATATTCAAACTATACATGCAAACATATCTTAGCAGCTGAATTATTCATTTGTAACTGGTGTCATTAGTTACTGGCATTAACATACAGAATTATACAATTCAGACTACTAGCAGATATTCAAAATACTAGACCTATTCAGTTTAACTCACATCTAAAGGTTTTTTTATAGCAGTCAAGTGTACTACTGAACTGTGAAAAGCAAAAGAGACATCTAAATGCAATGCATGCCTTTATGTACCTCCAGTCTTATTTTGGAGGCAGAAGTAGTTAAGCAAACTGATTTATTTACACTTCCACATATAAGGGTGGATGAATGTGTTGCAGTGATTTTATTGGTGACATTTGTGCAAGGGGTTAAGACTACTGGCTACCAGCAGCTCAGCTGTGAGTCTGAAGTAAAATGCTGTCAATCAGTTGTTGCCCCACTGCCAGTGCAACCTGAGGAAGATGAATTCCATTCTTAAATAGAACCTAGATTTTTACATTGACTGTCCTATATAGCTTGGTGGGGTTACTGTGTAGATAACACAAGGGGATCTTAACCACAATCTGCCTAATCTCCCTACATAATTTTAGTAACCACTACTAGATGGAGTATAAGCTCCTCATTAGTTTTTCATATCTGGTTTGTTGCTCCCTGTCATGCAGCATTGCTTGTGTCCTTGTGCTCTTCTTCAGACCCCACAGCAAGGTGGAGAGGGCAATAGGGTGTCTTAGTAGAGCAATACCTTGACAGTAAGGGAGTCTGTTTTCGTTTGTCTATTAATTCTGGGTTTTCTATAATGGGTTATTTTAGATTTCATTTTACTTTAGTCATGAGGAATCTTTCAAATATGCATATACTGTGCACTTAATGAATGCGGAAGTACAACGATTCTCAGATCATAATGTCTTCTTTCATCTGTGGAAGACGTAGAACCAGAGCTAAAAAAGTGGGAGTATCAGATCATAGTAGGTAGTGATAGTACGATTTAGTACATTGCCTACTTTAAAGGTGCAGATAATGTCAAAATCAAATTGGCTGAGTCATCGCATTTTGTTGGAGAGAATTCTGTTAGCCTATGACTGTGCACTGTTCTGCCCTTAAGAAGCAGCTCTGGAATAATCAAATAGATAACAGAACTTAGTCTTGGTGATAAGCAGTAAATATTGTCTTGCAGAGCATTGTGGGAAGACTTCATTTTTATATGTTTGTTTAGCTTCAGAGCAGAAGTTTGGTGTTTAAGATTATGTTAAAAAGCTTCTGTTTTAGCACAGTGCTAATAATTCCTATGATATGATGTTGCACAAGCTTGGTAGCCATATGCATTTCTAAGTGACTGCAGTTTACCTTGTATACGTAGATGTTTAATGACAACAGTTAGTTTGACTGTAGTCATTTTCCACATGAATGTGCTTCATCTAAGGTAAATATATCAAAATGTTTCATGTATAGCTAAAGCAGCCTCAAGTACAGCCACCACATTACCCCCTCCACACACACACACACACACACACACACACACACACACACACACACACACATGCACTTCGATTTTTGTAATAGATGGAGTATTCTAGATTACCATCAGGGAACCTTCTGGGCACACACTAATTGTAAGAGAAGATGAAACAAGGCTGTCTTGTGCCAGATGTAGAAAGACTGTTGAAAAATGTTGTTGAAGAAGATCTTGTTTACAGAAATGCATAAAAAGCTGAAATACAACTTTATGAATTATTTAGGGAATTCACGGACTATATATCATCTAATAGATGCTTTCAGTCAACCAGTCATTGAATAGCAATTCTGGTCTATCTTCAGAGAGGCAAAGTACCGTGGCTCTCATAAACCACAGGGAAGTGATCACAATATCTGAAGTATCTGGTGTACATTTGGTCTGACAAAACTAAAATTATGCAAAGTGAAGTCATTATTTTTCAAAAACATGCACACTGATTGTACAGAGTAATCAGTTTTCCCATGACAGATCGAGCATTACTCATGGAAAGAAGTCCAAGACTAGAAGTAAAAACTACTATTTATTTTTCCTGAATGCACTGAAATGTAATAGTTGAGTATGAGCTCCCGTTGCCTTTTTTTTTTGTAATTTTTAGAGCATTTTTACTTATGTACATGTGGAGGATCACAAGCAGTAGATGCAATCCATGATAGTATAGATAAATAGAAAACACCTCTAAAAATAATAGTGGAAGACTTACTTGGTTGCTACTCATTTCAGTGGAGTTTGGGGAATCAATCAATCAGCAAAATCAGTTACTATTCCCCCAGATGCATTAAATCAGTAACAAAAAGAGAAAGAAACATACAGATTATTATTTATGGCACTAGTGACAGGAAAAGGAAAAAAAGGACATACTGATAGGACATACGTTTGCACTGGTTGGTTAGTAAGAATGAGCTTAACAGAAGGGGATCATGATTTAGATAGCATTGGGTAGAAAAATTCAGTTAGCTCTATGAAGAGATGGGATATAGACAACAGGTACTAAGAAAATGAATGTACAAGAGTAGCTAGGGAAAGAGCATTTGTAAGATGAAGGACATTGTATAAGCAGGATGGTAGGGATGGAAAATAGAAATTACAGATCAGTGGGCAGTGGAATGACAGAAAGTACCTTATATAGAAAACTGTAAATTGTACACTGAATTACAGCTCTAGCCAGCACTCAAATGTCTGCTGTGAGTCACATGACTAGGTGAAAAGAGTTTATCTTACCATATGGCACAAAAAGGCAGAAATCAAGGCTAACACAAAACTCTGTAGCAATATGCACATTGAAGTAGAATTGTGGAGAACTAATGCTTTTATTATTGCAGTGTGGAAGGATACACGGCTACCTACAGATATTATATTACATATTAATATTACACAGAAGATTTACATACACAGTAGAAGGATACACACAGAAAAAAATAATGACATGTCAAACAGAGCACCTCACTGGCCCTCTTCAAGAGAAACCTTAATGAGGGGATGGGAAATAGAAAATTCACCCCAAGGATCACTCCAGTGGCTCTACTAGACAGAGGTACTAGGAACTAAGGTCAGGTGGCATGATGTCAGGGTAATCCTATGGGCTAGGTTTGTAAAGGCTCCAGGGCTATTAGCCTAGTGCACACCTATGAACCTATATAGTTTTATGCAAAACTATAATAACTGTACAATAGCCCTTTGCCCTTGTGACTATATGAAGTCAGGAATTGGTAAACCATTCACTATTCACACTCAGACACTGGTAAAATAATCTGTTTAGGCCTGCCATTGCAATTTTGAAATATGCAAAAGTCCATATAATGTTATTGGACTGCAGAAGTGGATTCACTTGAAGTCAAATATTTCATGACCATCCAAAGCTGCTAACAAAAAACAGTAATAGTCATATTCCTTTGAGATATTTATAGACTATGAACATAACAGATTTCACCATTCCAGTACTTTTCCAGTACTTACAGTCCTTTTTTTTCAGAAATGCAGCATTACAATGCAGATATGATGACATGGCAGACAAAGTACAAGTAACAGTTTAAGGGTTATATTATCCATTGCCAAACAGGAAAACTACAAGCATAAGAAACCTGAAAAAATAACAGCTCAAAACACAGAAGGGTGAAAAACTTAACTTCATGCAGGTGACATGCCCCATACCCCAAATTTATATATATATATATATACCTTATCGACTCTATGGCTGCAACAATTCAAAGAAGGACAAAATCTCCCAAAAGAAGGTAATCATTGCTGGTGCACATTTAGAAATTGCACAGACAACTATTTCCTTTGGAAAACTGCAATGTTAGGTTCCTTGGTATCTTTTTTCTCTGGGAAACTGATGCTCGAGGCTAAGAGGCCAGTGTAAGTCATAAACATAAATTTTAACTTTTTAAAAATAAATATTTTCATGCATCTCATTCATTAATTAATTCTTTCTGGGTGCTTCACTGGCTTCTTATTATGCATTCAGAGCCTTCCGTGCATGTTGGGTACAACTTCTACTTATGTCCAGCTTATTACAACTGGTTTTACAGATTTTCTTGTCAGCCTGCAACGCCAGTAAAACATTCACAAAATGCTTCCTTGCTAACGTCACTGTTTTTTTCAAAGTACTGTTGAAAACTGAAAATGCATCTGTTGCAAATGCATGGTGTTACATGTAACACAGAAGTTACTTTATCTGTTGCAAACTTCTAGCAATGTATACTTTTATCTAGATGCCTAAAATATACAGCATCACTAGAATAAAAAAGAATGCCCAGTGATATTTTCTTGGTATATTCCTGTATTCTCATACAAAATAGGAGAAGGAAAGAGAGAGAGAGACAGAGATACAGAAAGATAAAAAGAGAATACAGTACACTAAAGAATGACATTGAAATTGTAGGAATAAAAGTCAAATCATTTTATTTCTGAACGCATTCTTTTATGACAATGCAAATAAATAATGCTCTGCACTATTATTATTCATGCATTCAGACTGCAGTACTGAGAATTTGAAACCACAGTAACCATTATGATAAGCCGACATTTTAAAATATTATTGTATTATATGAATATGATGTCAGGGACATTTCTAACATAGACAGTTGTTCATTTACAACCAAAATTTCAGGGACACAGGAAAAAAGTAAGATTGAGACTGCAACAGTGGCAAAATATTGTCATACAAACTAAAAGAAATTTCAGTTTCAAATTACAGTGAAGGCAACTTCATTTGCAAAAACAGGATACCTATATAGTTATATAATGTACACACAGGAAGAAGCAACTATATTTCTGAGAATTAAACAAAATATCCTCCAAATAGGCTTCAACAAAAATAAATGATATAGTACCATCAATAGTATCCTGGGCTATTTCATAGCTTGCATAGTTCTGTACAAAGCTTAACGCTAACTAACTATACGGTGTAGTTATAACAGTACGGTTCATGCCTGCTCTTAACATAAAAATGGTGAAAGACCATGTGGTAGCTAACAATTCATTTTATGATTACTCACAGCAGTTTGCTCACTTTTTGGAATGCACCATTCCTTTAAGAATGTCACGCTAAATAATGGCCTATGGTTGCTTCTTTCACTGTTCCTAAAATTAATGAATACCACTGTTATATATAGACAACAAGTTCAAATATATGTTTATAGGATAAAACTTCATAAAGAATGCACCCCTTAACCTTCTATTGCAATACTATTAGGAAAACGAGGGCACATTGACAGGTTATTGGCATCTCTTAGTGTTAAAAAAGACATAATAATTTAGTCTAAAAATGCAGCAGTAGTATAATGTTTAGAAACATTGTGTGCAGTTCCAAAGGTATTACATTTAAATGTGTTATATGCAGGCTGTCATAATTACCCTCTGCTGCAGAGATGATGGTGCCTTGACATCTCAGTTCTTAAAGAAGCACATTTTGAAAATGCAGTCATATAGATGTAAATAATTGTTAGCTTCCTTAGAAATTCTATTCTGTAAGCCAATGATTAATATAAGCAAAACAGTAGTGAAAATATGTCCTGAAATTATACAAATAATAAACGGTAAAATTACAATAAACATAGTCTGTGAACTTCAGATGTATTTAATAAGCAGACTGCAGTTTTAAGCACTGCAGTTAGTATTATGCAAAGTCTCTGCATAACAGTGTACAAGGCATAATTTGGCTTTCTAAAATAACCAAATGCTAACTAATCATGTCAGATACATCTTATATAAGTTTTGAAGAGGAACTAGTCTTATCCAGTGTAATTTCTAAGTATCTTACTCTATGAAGGGAAACTATGGCACGCCATTCCATAGAGAAATTGGTAATACTTGATAACTTGGCAAGAGTAACAGACTGGGTCTGTGATTCATAAATTAATGCAGTACACTTATGCAGTGCTAACTTCAAAGGTGATCACTGTGTTACTGTCCAAAGCTAATAATAGATGCCACAGGCAAGAGACAGCACTGGAATGCTAAGCTAAAAGCCACACAATAAAGCAAATGAAAAGCAATCACATGTCTAACAGTGCTATAACAGCACAATGGAGGAGCAGCACCATGGGTGATGTGCATGAAATCATAACAAAAAACATCCCTGTCTACCTGAAGCACTAAGAGCAGCTATGTGCGGTACTAGCTAGCAGCACAAAGTGTCAAGAAGGGCTGCACGGCACAGCAGCCAACAGAAACACCTGTGTGGATGCGCACCGCAGTAGCCATCCTATTTATCATATAAATGGGGAGGAAAACAGCTAGACTGGAAAGTAGGAAATGAGAGTACGCAAGCAGAGGGGAGTGTGCAAGAGTAACCAGGATGGAACAGATGCTTGGGAGGAAGCAGGTAAGTTGTTTTGTGGGGAAGAGCCGTATTTTCATTATTAAAACACAAGGATAGCTGGGAAAGATACTGAAGGATGTTTTTAGTGTGATAGAGGAAAAACTGCAGGTAGCAAATAGGTTCATAGGTTGGTACTAGGCTATCAGCCCTAGGGCCTATATAAGCCTAGCCAAAACAATTCCCTGGCTATTTCTTCCCACACTATTTACTTCCCTGGACCCCTGTCTAGCAGGACGACAGACATGATCCCCGGGGTGAATTTCATTTCTCCCATCCAATCTTCAAGGTTCCTTTAGAAGAGGACCAAAGAGGCACTCTGCTTGACATGTATGGGCAGTCTATTCCAGAGTCTGGGGAGTGTCTGGGTCAGGAGCCTGTCCCTCCAGCATGTTTTGTTTATTGTGATGACAAGGTTTAGATCCCTGGAGCATGTGGCTCTGAGAGATTGGGATTTCTTTAAGTGTAGCGAGTCCAACAGCTCTGGGTTTGACATGGACTTGTATGTTAAGCAGAGATTGCCTCTGAATAGATGATATGCAACAGTGTATAGCTGGAGGTTTTTAAGGTGGTCAGCATATGACATCTGCTTTAGGCCTGTGATTCTTTTAGTGAGGTATTCCTGTGGCCTTTCCAGTTGTTGCAGATGTCTTGTGGTGTTGTATTCTATTATGGGTCTAATGAAGGATGAGTACAGTGGGACAATGACCTCCTTTTTTCTGGATGAAAAGCCCTTAGTGATGAGGTGTGCCACATAGAAGGATTTCCTGACTCTTGCAGCGATGTGGTTATCGAAGGTGAGACCACTGTCCACCTGTGTCCCTAGGTCTCTTATCACACTTTCAGTGTTTAGTGTACTGCCACCTATGTGGTAATTCACAGGTACATGTTTTTTCCCAAAGGGGATAACTATACATTTCTTGACATTGAGTTTGAGCCCATGGCTCTGGCACCAAGCATCTGTTTCTGTAAGGCCCTTCTATAGAGTATCCACATCATTTGGGGATTCAATAATGACTCCCAGTTTGCAGTCATCTGCGAACTTTGTTAGCCAGAGTCCCTTAGTGTTGGCTTGTACTTCACAGAAGTAGATGCTAAACAAGAGTGGTCCCAGGACTGAATCCTGAGGTACTCCACTTGTCACTTGTCTGGAGCTGGATTTGGAGTCGGTTACTTTTACAGTGTGGGTTCTGTCAGTAAGCCAGTTGGCAACCCATTGAGTGATGTAGGGATTAATGCCCAGCTTAGTAAGTCTATTTATAATTCCAGAGTGGGGGATGGTATCAAAGGCCTTGGCGAGGTCCAGATAGGGAGTGTGGACCACCTTACCCTCGTCCACAGCTCTGGAGACTAATTCAAAGAAGTCAATCAGGTTCAGGAGACAAGATTGGCCCTTCACAAACCCAAACTAGGTGGGGTCCAGTGCACAAAAACAAACATGGAAAACATACATAGACATATATGTATAATGAACATACAAAAGGTGGGGCAGGGAGGCAGTGAATAGATGTATAATGACAGAAAATAGGGAGTGATGGGGAGTCCTGGAAAATGAATAGATTATGGCAAAAGACACAGAAGGGAAGGGCAACACCAGGAAGGGGATACGAAGGGCTGCTGGAGATGTTGAGTATCAGACTGGCCTAGAGGACAATGTACCTAGCTGGCATGAAACACCTGGGTGGTGGATGTTATAGGTCAGCTGTTCTCCTGGAGTCCTGATAGCTGAAGCCTGCTGGTCAAGTGACTCTCCAAGTCCCTGCAGAAGATTCTCCATGTTCCCAATGAAGACATTCAGCAGTCTGCATATCTCAGCAGCAGCTGTCAGCCTTTGTACCCGCTAATGAGTTTACCCCCCCAACCATCACCAGAGTAGTCTTTACTGCCCACCCCTGAGATGCAGGCACAGACAGCATGAGGGACCTCTAGGTCATACCAGTAGACAAATCATTGCACCCCCATCCTGAGAGGCAGACATGGAAGACCCAAGTGTTCTAATATCAGCTGCAGCAGTTGGTAGAGACTGAGATGAGCATGGCCATGCCTTCTCTGCCTCAAGCAGATCTGCATATGGGAGATACACTGGGAAGAAAATAAGACACAGATATGACTTACACACCATTCCTTTTGCACATTGTATTTTTACGAGCAAATGCTGTCTGGACAACTTCTCATACCTTATGCAGCACCCAATCATCTTAAAGCAGTGATCCTAAGAAGCTGGAAAACAAATGAACTACTATTAAGTAAACAAGTGCAATAGTTAAGACAGTAGGACATAACTGGATAGACATACTTCCAGAACATCTTTGACTGCATCTCCTGAATCTCGGCCTCCCATTAGCTGAGTAGGTTGGAGTGGCACTGCTTCAGGTCATCATACTACTACCTGCATAGATCCACACAGAGCATCGGACAGTACCCTTCCCAAGTCAAATGAGGCACTGCCCTTTTTGTTTTTAAATGGCCAGGATAATAACCCAGCAAGTGCTCCTAGAAGTCTCTATGGAGGAGGAACAGGAAAATTCTGATCCTTATGGCTAGCCATGCTGGACCTTGTGGTAGACCCATTAACATGAACATACATGTCTGAATCATGTGTCTGACAATGGACTGCTACACCACAGTACTGTGCACATTATCCAGACTGATGTATGAACATAGACATCAAGCACCTCATGTTAAGCCGGACTTATATGGCTCAAACTGCTAGACATGGTTATCACAGTGCACAGAGGAAGCAGTTCAGATCATTGGTACTGTCTGACCAGATTTGCATACTCAATGCCTTATGTGCCCTATGATAGTGTAAATGCCATTGTCATCTTACACAAGGCTAATTTCAAAAATATGAGCAGAATTTATTGCAATTGATGAAAAATTGCTGCAGATGTGGAGCTTTACAGAGAGGTGTAAGTAAAATTGGGCTGATAATGTACCCGTTGCACTTGTGCAATGTCTGTGGTGCTTGTCCAGGGTAGGAAGGTCAGTGTATTATTATTTATGTGCCTGATATATATGCAAGAATATATCACATATGAATATTCCATATCAAATATGGTAGGTATGGCAATAGTCCCACAGGAAACACACATATCAGGATATGTAGGTATAGAGCCAACCAGATGCCCTTACATATTGCTTGCAGAACCACCACACAGTCATGTGCAGCACTTGGGTGTTCCTGTGGGAAGAATGCCATGCCTATAGGAAACTGCTTGAGATAAGCTGCTTTATAGGGTAGTGATTGCCATGAGCCCATGCTTGCATGGCAATTGTACCATATACTGTAGGGGGCCTTGAGAATTGATAACTGCATGTTATATCAAGATAGACACAGTGGGGGAAGGCCAATGTCAGTATGTAGCCTACCTTACACATGCTGATAGATATGCTTTGATTGCATGGCCATTTAAGGGAGACAATGCCTAGAGAAGCGCAAAAGCCAGGAAAAGGATGTGCTACAGCAGACCCTCTATGTGCATGGCAAGCACCTACTGTCCAACAGTGGTGCAAACTAGCAGGTAAGTAACCGGATCTCTCAAGACATTGTGCTGGTTATGGATGTTGTGGAAGACTGTAATAGATGCCTATAACAGGCATGAAGTGGGACTTCAGACATGATCTCCTGTGCAAAGCAGAAGGCAGAGGGAATTTTGGTAAATAGGACCATCACAGAGGGAGGCCCACTAACAATGAAGCAGCTGATAGAAGTTAGAGTTTTTGGTGGTAATATGGATGTGGATGCAGGCACCTACTACACATGTGTCAGCAGGGGAAACAGCAGGTTAGTACTGATAACAGTGGCATGGTATAGTACATAGCTATACATGGAATGAAAAGGGTATGAATGCATGACTGGTGGCTACCTGTAGATGTGTCCTTCCTGTTTGCAAGTGTAACATCCTTCCAAACAAGGCATGTATGTCTTACAAACTATTGTTTAGCACTATTACTCATGCATTTTATGATGCATTATGCAAGGGGCTTATTTCAATCATCATGTCTGTGGGCTTACAAGTGTCATATTTTAGCTCATTTTCCTAAAAGAGTATAGTCATCAGGAAAACAGAAATTTTGTATATCCTTTAGGAGCATACTTAGCTTTATAGGAGAGTTCCCTATACTCCTACGATGAATATACTTATCTGTGTTTTCAAAGTTTAATTTCTGAAGTTCTGGATACATGCATATCCCAAACAATGGAAGTTATGGACCATCTCCTATTTAGCATTATTTTGCTAAGCATGCAGAGTGAAATGGTCAGTCAGCCTGGGATTTATAGAGTTAGAGTTATTAGTGTTTGCAAAACATTATGAATAGCGTAACACATTTTCCATATTTATATTAATGATGCAAAAGTAGGAAACTTGGAAGCTGAAGAAGAGTATTCGATCAGTAAGTGGTGGGTAAGTGGAAGACAGTCTGAAATATAAATGCCTTAATGTCATAAAAACTGTGTCACCCACAGGCAAGCAAATGATTCCTTCTTATTCACAATATTAAGGCAAATTATTTTCTCATTGTAAGTTGCCATTTCATATACACAATTTTAGAGATTAGTGTCATTTTGTAATATAGTGAAAATATTATATGAATAATTTTTATAGATTTTTGCAGCATCAGAAAACTGCAGTGCACTGTCGGCTGTTATACATCACTGGTAATCTGTCAAATGTGCAGTTCTGTCAATGATACCTGTCTTGTATACCTACAGAGGTATAACACTTTATTTGACCATAACTTAAGTATTTTTTATCTGAAAATGCAATTTTTATTTCATAAATCTACAGCTGTAAAATCCACATCACCAGACAGACCTTTGATACGAACACCAGTGCATACTCACAAAGAGTTTTCATATTTTACATTCCTTGTCAGTCACATTATTTATGGGATATAGCAAATAATGTGAGGTGTGTTTTCTACCAGAGAAAATTGAGAGGGAAAATGCTCATAAAGCAAGTGGTTTCCTGGCTTAGATGATTTCAGGAAGTACAAGAATTACTTGCCCTCCTGCTGCCAAGGCCAGATAAACAAGGAGGCTGATGGAGCTGCTGCTCCAGACCCACTTGGCCAAAGTAGGTCCTGCTGCTTCTACTGCCAGTTTAATCCTGTGCTGTTGCCACATCAAATAAATACATTGCAATGTTCAGCTCCAGGCCTTTGAGGCATGTGATCCAGCACTGCCTTCTGCTCAGGGCTGAATTAGTTAATGTATTCAAAGCTTCTAGTAGGGGAGGATCAAGCACAGCTGGACAAGAGAAGGCTGACATCAGCACAGCTCCTGACACTACTGATGGTCACAGCTTGCAGGTGACATGGTTTGATGACACAGAGGCACACCGTCTGCAACACCTCAGTGAGAGGGAGCACCCTCATTTAAAGTCATAGATGTCCCTTTAAAGGTAGCTGGTGAGCAGCCTGACATGCCACACATAGCTGAGTGTGTCAAATGGGCTCCTCTTGCACACTCACAGATGCAGTATCTGATACACATCACCTTTGATGTTTGCATATCCACCAGAAGGGAGAGAAATAAGGGAATCTGAAACCACCAAAACTCCTGAATGTTGTTGGTATGCATATTGCACTCAGAATTAACAAGCAGATATGCAGGTATGTGATTCAGGTACAATATGGCTGCTGTCTGCCAATGTGAAGCTGGCTGTGCTCCATAGAATGTGTAAGGACATGCATCGTGAGCTGAAATATCCACACAATGACTTGTAATGCTGCTAAGGATACTGAGGGCAAACATTGCATCCATAATTGCACTCCTGCAAAAATATTATAACTTTCATTCACTAGGCATGAGGCCTATCACCATGGAAGGGCCTGGATATAAGGAGCTATACACATGGTGTTCCCACATCAGAAGACACAGGCTGTTGCTGGGAGACTGTCCATGTCATGTGTTGGCACATGACCTCTGGTTGTAGGGGACACTTATTGAGCTCAACACATAGGATGTGTCGTCAGGGTGCTTCATAAAAGTCTCACAGGACAGATTCAGTCCCCGACTTTGCCATCTGGCACAAAGGTTAATGAGAACAGCCATGTTGAAACAGTACCACTCCATCACAGGAAGATTTTATCCTTCAAAGCAGGCACAGTGGATGCTGGCAGTGATAATGTATGAGCACGCCAACAACATCAGTGGAAAATTAATCCCAGACATTCAGCAACACCTAAAATATGAAACTATCATAGGACTACAGGAACCTTGGGCCCCAATAAGGTTTAACAAATTCAGGAGTCCCCAGCAGGATTATAGCAGTCAGAAAACATACAGCAGAATTATAGGAGATAGAATTAACAGCCAACATGTGATTATGCAAGGTAAGAGCACCTGTCAGGTTTAACATATTCAGGAACCCCCTCCCCCAGTAAAATAATAGCACTCATGGAATGCACAGCAGGATAACAGGCATAAAATGCAACATCCATCACAATAACTAGATTCAGGTACCCTGTTCAGCAAACCATAGAGAGAGTGTTCAACAAACAAGATTATCTAACCTGAGCCAAAGAGTAATCCAGAAAAGTTAGCACAATCATCACCCTAGGAGAATTGTACAAGTCATGAGATCAATATTGTACTGTACATATGAGGTACAGAATGACAGTTAATAATCTCAGAAGATACCAAGTAAGTTTTCTGATATCACAAAGTTTTGCATCTTAACTGCTACCTTACCTACCTTTTACATTTGTTTTTATTTTCATTCACCCCATACAAGTGAGAGAAACTTTTTTTCAGTACAATTAGATACATTTGAATTTTAAATAGAAAGTAATAATGCTACTATGATTTCTTTATCCCATTAGTGTAATTGTTAACTATTAGTCTTTTTTTTTTAGTTTTTATTGGATTTTCAATTTGTAGTTAACTATTATTCTTAACAGAACAGAGTACTGCACAGCATTTTATAGTGTGTCTACATTTTAACAGAAATAACATGCCACCTTTGGTTTGGGGCCCCAAATAAGCAGGGGGACACCAACAACCATAGAGTTTGCTTGTGCATAACCTGTCCAAATGTGTATGCAAAGCTATGTACCTAAAGAAGGTAGTCCAAAGTACTTAGTCCATTATTACTACTACAATTAAACAGGAAATGCTGCACCTTAGAAGTTGCATTTTTAAAAAGAGATTTCATATTTGCAAATTAAAAAATAAATAGCTTTTATACCATTTTGAATTCTCTAAAGAAGAAAGCATTGTTAGAATTATATACATGATTAAGTTGACAAAAGTTCCAAAAACAGTTCAAGTATAAATTGTTTAACTAGACATTTTTAAAGATTAGATGGTGCTGTGAACTTGTTCTTTAATATGCTGATCATGCCACTGAAAAATAGAATCAGTTCTTATTATAGCACTGTGGCAACAGCCCATGTATTCCATTTTACTTTTACTTCAGTTCTAGCTCATATATAAACATTCCTGTGTTGTACTACATATACATCATTGATGTCATGTCGGCTATAATTATTTAAAATTCTAGTTTCAGAACTGTATGTGATAAGGCAAAAAATGCTGTAAAGGAAACAACTACACAATGAATGAAAACAATGTGTCCTGGAAGTGGATGACACAAAATTATCATTAAAATCAGGTAACTTATTGTGACCTCATTTTTTTTCTTCTCTGTTCCCTGGGCACACTGTTTTTATTCATTGTATGAATGTCTAATTTTGCATAACTAGCTAAAAGAGCAAAATAAATCTTTGTAGATAAATTAACTGCAGGAACATTGTTATGTGCTGTGAAAAGCTTCATCTACATATCACCAAGGTCATTTGCAGAAACATTATTTACATGCTATGAAATGCTTCATGTATCGCTAAGTTCCAACTCAATCATAACTCAACTCATTGAGTTCAACTGCTTGGGAACTTAACTTGAAAGAAGTTTATTTTTTTGCTTGTTTTTTAATTTCCAGGTGGCAATCCCCCTGCACCTTCATGTACAGGATAAGAACCACTCAGACTTATATATACCAACTCCATATCCACAGAAACATGATAAAAAGGGAAATCCTTGCTAAATAAAGAAATTACTGCTGCTGTACAGGAAGAAAGCACACGGGCAGTGTTTTCTACACTGGCAGCGATTTCCTATGTAAAATTCCACTGAGGTGTTCAACATCATGGAGTAGAATTTGATCCGATAGATCCAACGTGTAGGGAAGCCATAGTAAAACTTCACCAAATAAAATATATCATATATGCACAACTTATAAAATTGCTATGATTACTGAAAAATTTAAGAAATTATGCACATTAACCAATATTTTACTCAGCAATATGACTAGTATGTATTGGGCTTCTGACCTTTTATTAATATTATTAATACAGATATTTGGAGATATACATTGACAAGGTCATATATACTGTGTTCTAAGTTATCAACATATGATATAGGAAGTTTTGTAACACTGCTGTTTCATTGGATTCTCACTTTTTTCTAGATATTAAGGAAGAGCTTTTTTTCCTTTACAACATGATTGCAAAATGTTAATCACATTCCCTTTGTCTAATGGCTAGATTAAGAAAAGAAAAAGAAGTGGAAGTCTTATATACAGCACAGGGCCTTACTACAGTTGCTGCATGACATTCATATGACTGCACTTGTGTTTCCATTGGCTGAACTTTAATTGAGACCACTTCTTTCTTTTGAGGCAGTTTTGCCAAACATGTAACAAATTTTAAATAACTGGTAGTCCCAGATATATTGTAGAATAGAACATACTTTGATATAATTTTCATTGATTTAGTGTCTACTTGGAGTGATGTGCACATCTGTTTTGGACAATAGTAATTTACAGCAGAATATCGTGTACAAAAATCTAGCCTAAAGCCATTATGAGAGTTGAGTTTTTTTTTCCAAATGTTGTCAATATATATCTGCATATTATTCCAGCTTTTAAGGGACATGAAACTGCATTGTGAAATGACATACATTTACACAGTCAACTTTTTCCAGAAATGAGAGCTCCAGCAATGTATTTCAGTGGAGCATTTGCAAAGTAGTGCCAGTTATTCTTTTAGCCATGTAACACAGTGGTTATGTGAGCTGGAGGAAAGGCTGAAATATTCAGAAATGGAAAACTGTGTGTTCTCAGACAAAAATGCATGTTGTCACCATCAGGCATTCTAGCACTCTTGCTGTTAAAGGCAGTCAGTATTTGATCTGCGTAAGATAACATTGTCTTTATATTACCTTCAGTCATTCCACTTCCTTTAATATTTGTCTTTGATTATTTGTTTAACAACTTTTTTGGCTATATTCTATTGTCTGGTTGAAATTACTGTATTTGTTATACTGAGCTATTTTTGTGTGTTTCTGACCCATTAGTGCACTGTACAATGGGGTATTGTACCGTATCATGGAAAATATATTTCAGATGCATTCTAGAGTGACTTTAATTTTCACTTTGTGTTAACAAACATATTAAGAAATATTAAGAATATAAGAAACAAAATTTCACAGAATGTGTATATTTTAATAAACGCATAATGCTTTGAAGTGTGCCCTTGAGTGTGTGTCTAAGGATAAGAAGTACAGACTACTTGCTCTATTATAAATGCTGTTTTATAAGACAGGGTTTAAATCAAGAATTTAAAACAAAATGTGTTATTACATGTTTGTTAAAATCATACTGAATAGAAGATGTACAGACAGGTGTAGTATCAAATATATGACATGAAAGTACTTTAGGTTTTATACTCTGCAGTTGTGCATCAAAGTACGCTTTTTATTCTCTGTAACTGAAATATTTCATATGCCAAAGAGCTCTCTTGATATTTTGCATTTATTACGCTATTTAGGAAGTGAATACTAAACCATTCTTTATACTAACATTTACAAATCTTTTGACATATTTTCATATCTTGATGTAATGAAATTTTATCGGCACTGCTACGCTTCCAGCTAACAACAGATATCAATAAAGAATATGTAAATTTGTGATTAACATTTTTCATACATTGATAAGGATCTTGAATGTAATGTGATGCAACATTGAAATCAAAAACAACTTTGCATTTACTTTCCTAAAAAACTCATGGTGATTACACACTACAGTCTTATAAAATTCCATTTACATTTCATTTGCCTCGGGTCCAAATATCAACATGTAGCAGTTGAGATAGATAAGACTTAAAAGGGCTAGTTTAATCTTGGATATGTTAATATGTTATGAGCTGTCAGCTGTGAAACTCTCTTGCTTAGAAATGGATGCTGTTAAATAACATTTGTATCATCAGTGTAGCAGTTCTGGATGATGTGTAGCTATAAACAGTCAATGCATTCATTTGTCTAGACCACTGATGTCACTGGATGCAGTGAGCAAATAGAAACAAGATATTTTTAAATCAATGTCTATATAGAACTGACCATAATGTCAGTTGGCAGCAAAAATTAATTGGCCAAAAGAAACAATTTAAAGCAGGTTACTGAAGGTAACTAAGCATTCTTTGGAGTCCACAGCTGGTTCTTGGACTTCTGAGTATGAGCTACAATCTTTGCACATATATTTATTAACTGTTTAGGTACACTTGCTACAAATGCATTCTGAAAATGCCTGAAGAGTAAATGTTAACACTTAAAATGTATGCACTGTTTATGAAGTACAGGAGAATACAAATAGTGCAATGTAATATTACTGATTGCTGTGTTTGTTTGTGTCTTTCGGCTTTTCCCAGTTAGGGGTCGCCACAGCAGAACTCCAGTCCTCTAATGATTGACAGTAGATTTTTAAATGCTGGCTTGCCTGGCCTACTGCACAACCTTCAATGAAGGAACGCCCATTCACACATGTCGCCACACAGAAGACGCTCTAACTGTGAATCGAACGGGCAACGTCTAACTGTGAGGCTTTGCTGTGTGTGTATGTGTATATATATGTGTGTGTGTGTGTGTGTGCATATACATATATATATATATATATATATATATATATATATATATATATATATACACACACACCACTCTAATAACCAGCACATGCCATTGCTTGTGATCCGAACACTAGCTTAGTTCCACAAAAACACTACTGCTTACAGCAATATTCATTTATCATTCTGACTGATGTAAATCCTTATCCATAGTGCTTGATGCATTAGATAAATGGTATTGTGAACTAGACACCCCTACAACCATTCTGTTTTGCTTCTGGAATTTTGGGCTTTGTTTTTCACCCTTGATGTTTCCTTTCTTGGTTACTTGTAAATACAAGATTATGATCGAGCACTTGCAGGTATTTAAATTAGGGTCCTCCTCTTCCGATAGTTTTGCCTGGTATATTAATATTCCACCTTATCGCAAATGACAATTTTCACAGATGTTATTCAGGATTTCACTGGCAAATACATTCACAAGATTGTCTAACTGACTGGTCTTATCTACATGTCACATTTCAGAAGTACAATTATACATCTAGTGCCAGGATTTTGTAAACATGTTTATTAATTATTGTAGAAAAGATGAGCCAACATCAGCTCATATGGTACATTCATCATCGTAATAAATTTTGTAACTTATGCCCCACTGATGATGACACAAAATCCTGTGTTAATCAAGTAGCACTGAAACTCTACCTTCAGAAAGTATAAAGGCCTTAAAGGCAGTTAGGACCTTTGTGTTTGTATCAAAAACATTTTCATCAGTGTTGTCCCTGAAATGTGGAGCTTCATTGGTTACTAAAACTTTGATTCCAATATGATTAAGAAAGATATTTTTGTTTAGTGCAGAAACTGCATTTATGGAATTTCTTTTATCATAATAAGGATTATAGTGTTGTTGAACAATACACAAATTAATCAGTGAAACTGACACATTTTTATTCATGTTTTTCCTGATGTTGATGGCTATGATGAACCTAATGCCTACTGCCAATTTGATACTAACACTGTACCTTATAAAATGGATTTTATTCCACCTTTTACACATGATGGAGTACAACAGCTCTCCATAATGTTAAATTTTGCAGTAGAGTCACATTTTAATGAAGTCATAAGAAATAAAATGCTGGTTAAATATAATTTAACTAAACAGGAGTGGCAAGCTTTGCAAAAGTTAAGTAGTAAGGATGAAATAATTTTAATCCAGCAGATAAAAGCAATAAGGTGGTAATGCTTCATTATGAACAGCATCTTAAAATGTGTTATGAACATTTGGATAATACTGAGATATATAGTAAGAGTGATATGAAGCATTATAGAGAAGCAGTTAAAAAGTATCAAGAATTATCAAATAAAGGCTGTAGGTTGGGTTGCTTTTCAGAGGAAGATGTGAATAAAAAGTTTAATGTAGAAGAATGTGAAATGGCTAGTTTTTATTGTCTCCCCAAAGTACATAAAAATAATAATCCCCCCGTGTACACCAATAGTATCAGCATGTAACTATTTTTTTAAATAAAGTAGGTATATTTCTGCATAATTATTTATTAAAAGTGGTTAAAAAATAGCCATCACATATAAGGGATACATTTGACCTTTTGAACAAAATAACAGATATACAATGGGAAGGGGACATGTATTGGTTGGTAAGTGATGTAAAAAGTCTATATACAAATATCAAACACTATAATGAGATTGAAGCTTTAGAATTTGCATTAGGAAATAGTCAAATGGCTATGCATATACTAGAATTGGTGGACTTTAGCCTAAGACATATTTTTTTTAGTTCAATGGGACATTGTATCACCAAAAACAGGGGACAGCCATGGGTTCACCATTTTCCCTCATGTATGTGAACATCATGATGGGCCTGTTTGAGTATGAATGTATATATACAAATGAGTTCGTTAAAAAAACATGTTCGATATTATAGATACATAGATGATCTTATATTTGTTTGTAAAAGAGGACATGAGAAGATGATAGTTTATTGGGGATTTGCAAAATAATAGGTTTGATCTACAGTTTGATGAACCAATGTATGGACAACAAGTAATATTTTTAGATGTACTGTTGGAGGGGGCATAAAATAATGGCATATAACTAGAGTACATGGAAAATTTCAGGATAGGGCCCACTTTCTTCATGGAACCAGTTTTCACCCCTCACATCTCATGAAGTCACTCCTGTCTGGTGAGCTGATAAGACTTGAGAGATTATGTAGTGATAAGGACATATTAGAAGATGAATTTAAAAGAACAGTGAGAATGTTTTTGGAGAGGGGGTATGATGAAGGAGTAGTCGAAGAGTCTTTAAATAAAGAAATAAAGGAGGATGGTGATAGAATTATAAATAGATACAGAAGAATAATAATAAAGAATTGACTGTAAACAATGTAAAACATATGTGGTCACTACTTATTACCTTTCACTACTTATTACCTTTTAAGTGAACAAATAGTTGCAGTTATAAAACAACATTGGAATTACCTTTTTAAATTTAAAGAATTTATGGAGCTATATAGGTCCCCAATATTTCCATTTCAAAGGGGAAAGGAGTATTGAGGATAGGTTAGTGCATAGTAAATTTGTGGCTCTGAGTAATAAATTATATAAGGTTCCTGCACAAAGGGGACTTTCCCCTGTGGTAAATGTATAGTATGCAGGTATGTAGTTTGTACTTTTTAGAACATAAATGGGCATGGGTTTAATGCAATGGGTAAATTTTGTTGTGATACAGAATGTATAATATATGCTTTAAAATCTCCATGTAATATGTTCTACATAGGAGAAAGCAAGAGGGTTTTCAAATTATGTTTACAGGAACATGTTAGAAATATAAAAAATGGGAAACTTGAAAGCCATCTTGCAGAACATTTTTACAATATCATAATGGTAGTCCAGAGTGCCTGCAAGTTACAATTCTAGAGAAAGTGGAAAAAACAAATGTATTTATGGATATTAAGAAAAAACTTTTGTACAAAGAAGCAGTTTTTATTTTGAAATATGGCACTTTAGCTCCAGTAGGGATCAACTTGGGATGTAGCTGGAAAGTTTTGATTTAGTTTTAAATTGTTTAATTAAATACTTGATGTAATTAAGTGATTATATGGTATAAAAAGGTCAAGCTTAGTATCTGTTTTTTACTCCATTAAAGGCATTGTTGTGCTGAGGTGCAAGATATTCAAATACATTTGTTTTAGTTTTCTTTGGTTGCTGGTTTGGTAGTATTTTATTGTTACTAAATATTTGCCTGAAGCTTTGCTGCACCTTTACAAATAGAGGATAACTATTAATTTGCTCCAGAAGTGTCCATAAATAATTTACTGCACCAGAAGTGGTCCAACAATCACTTCCTTCAGCATATTGAATACTGTTAGGAGTATTGGGACTGAAAGATAAAATAAATTGAAGGAATGTGTCAGTCTCCCAATTTCATGGTAAGCACTGCATGGAAAATGCATGTCAAAATGAATGAAGAAATAATTAAAATGTGCATGAATAACTTAGGAATGGTTGAGGTAGCTATATTTAAGATCTCTGTGTATGCATCCACACAAATGCCCCCATTACCCACTGAGATCCAATTCTGGAAGCATGGCCTTCTGGTTTGGAGAAGTTTATGCGATCTTATGATCCTTAAAGCTAAGTTGTCTGGAGATTCTTGCTTCTGGTAGAGTCACCAGTAGCAATCTAGTCTGACAGGAAGGGTCAGATGAGTATTGAGCCAGAATTCTCCATGATGGTTCAGATAAAATATCTGAGAACATTATCTAAAATAGGAATTTATGGAGGCACATATCAAGCCAGGCCTGGTAATGGTGCTCACTGTTGACCAGTTGGTGGCTAGCTGTCCCATGTAGTCCAGTTGTCCCCAGCCCAAAAAACTGTGTTGAGCCACTAGGAGGGCTCACTCCTTGAACAGTAAATGGCAGGGTTCAGGTGTCATGCCAAACCAGGATAGATTTCTATTTGAGTATTTTCTGTGGAGTGTTTTTACTTGCTGTGCTAGGCTTAAGAGATGAATAGAAAGAAAGGGGATTAAGAATGTTAATATGGGTTTCTATAGGATTACTTTAGTGAAGGAAGATTTTATTAATAGTATATACTTAAGAAATTGTAATGATATGGGTACATTTCCTGTGCTATTATAGAACTTAATTGTAATGTTGAAATAGTTTTAAAGTTAACACTGTGGGCTTTGTAAAGAATACAGGAAGAAGAAGAATCTGGACTACACAGCCTATTTAATGTGTATGTGTAGACTTCAAATATTACATGATAAGGGAATAGAGGAAATTAATAACAAAATTAAGATTTTTTTGAGAGAGAGAAAATCAATATATCATGATAAGGGTGAGGTACAGGTGAAGGCTTAAGAAGTAATTGAATAGGAACAAACATTCCAAAGCTTTCAGCTACTTATTTAAAATGGAGATGAAAAATAAAGACGATATTAGTGGTTTATGAAAAATAATGGGGAGACGTGGCTGACAAAGTGAAAGTAATTGTTTCATGACAAAGTTAGAAGCTTGATTAAAGTATTATGCAAGCATTTACTGACAGTAACTCTAGTAAATGTGGAATATATTACAAAAAAGGAGAAGGAACAAGACTTTTTCTAGCATGATTTTTCACCATCCTTTATTCAGTTAAGGGAATATCATGCCGGGGTAATATAAATACTGTATATCCCAGATGGTCAAAGCAGATACAGTCTTGTAATGCAGCTTTAATGATATTTTTCTATTTGCCAGTATTATAAAAACTCAGAATAGATAGACTTGGAGCAGAGGATTGTGGATGGCACCCCCCCCAATAAATACATATCACCTGATTGTTTTTTTTTTTTTTTTTGGAGTGTATTTTGTAGAACATAGCTCTTAATGTGTTTAGATTCATGCCCCTGGATTTTAGTCAGTATGTTGATTACTTTCATTGCAGGTAGCATGTTTATTTTCATTTCTTGGGATGCTGATAAGTACTATATATATATATATATATATATATATATATATATATATATGTGTGTGTGTGTGTGTGTGTGTGTTATAAATGAAATTTGAAGGTTTTGGTGATATCTAGAGCCTGAAGTATAATTATCTGGCTTATATGTTTGTGTGTTTGCTGATGATGGGGTTAACCAGATATCTTATAACAAAAAGAACAACCAAACCAAGCAACCAAAATGCACAAAAACCCTTGTAGTAGTAATATCAACCTTTAGAATCAGTAAAGATAAGCCATAAACCAATAAAGCCACACAAAAATTAACACTTTCAATCCTTTTATTGTACGGAACTTCTTCAGAATAAATACACACACACACACACACACACAGAGCATACTCAATTTAAATATCCCTCTTCACAAATCCCTTAACCAATTTGGAATCAATATTAAGAAACTTTCTATGACATCATGAATATTTAAATATTCACATATAAAAACCACAAGTACATATATTTAACAAGTGACATTTAATGTTTAATATTACTTTTTATACAAAATGTTAAACTTTGTAACATAAAAATATGTATAAAAAACTATATATGTAAAAAATACATAAACCTAGCATTGAAATATGAATTATGTTACAAAATGTTAAATTTCAATATACTTTACGTATAATAAAAGGAACAAAAGTGCTAGTTTTTGTGTGGTTTTATCAGTTTATGGTTTATCTCTGCTGACCACTAAGGCCGATATTGCTATTCCAAGGTTTTTTTAACAAGATATCTATTTTTCTAAATGATGATCCTGTGTGAGATTCATGTTTCTGTTCATTGGTATTTATTGCTCTTGACTGCTGCCACTGCTGTTACATTCAAGTAATTAGTTACACTGAATCCTACTTGACCGTTAACTACAGAGATTGAGTTATCTTGGTATCCACTGATGAGAAAACTGGGTGCTGAAATAATGTTGTTTTCCCTTTTTATTTAAAAAAATAATAAGAAACTTTATTTAAAAAAATACATTTCCAACATCAGGACACTTTCGGAATACTTATTTCACTAGTACAGTTAATGCAATAATGAAGTGATCACCATAAAAAGTAAAAAAAAAATCACTAGTTCACTTAATGCAATAATGAAATAATCACCATAAAATGTAAAAAAAAAGGGAGATGTCAGGATCCATATTCATAAGCTATCTCACTTCAGTCTGTCTCAGTAAAAAAACATAACTAGCATGTCTGCGAACTGTTATGTATCAGATAAGTACTAAAATCAGTCACTCAGAACAAGTGATGCATGTGCTTAACTGGTAATCTATAGTTATCATCCCAAGGATTGCTATAGGGAGCAAATGTTTTGATCATCAGAGAGAATCATCAAAGAGAGATAACTGATTTAACATTCCTTAAAAATAACACTGATAGGATGACAATATTTTGGTAGTGTTAACAGCACATAGAATATAAAGAAGGCAGTCACAAAGATATTCAAAGAGAAATACAGGCAAAGGTATCCAGATATGGAAAATTTCACAATAAAAAAATAATATCACAAAGAGAGAATGTAGAAAAGAAGATTAGTAAAGCAGAAGTTAAAAAGTAGAAATTGAAGTTATGGCGTGCTTGCGAAGTGAAGGATTTGGTGTAGAGGGTCTAACACAGGTTACATCGCAGCATGATGGAGTGAGTCCCCAAAGTAAGAATAAGCAGGAAGATCCGGAGACATCTGAAGAAGAAATATGGACATGGTAAAGAAAAAGAAATTTAATATGGTGTAATATCTATGCAAAGCAGAAAGCAAAACTAATCAATACAAAAAGAGCAGCACCAAAGATATTTGAAGAGAAATACAGGCAAAGGAATCCAGACATGGAAAACTTTACAATACAAAAAATAAGAAGACAAAGAGGAAACGTAGAAAAAGAGATTAGTAATGGAGACGTTAAAGAAATAGAAACTGAGGTTATGGAGTACCTGCGAAGTGAAGGATTCAATGTAGACAATCTAATGCAGAAAGCACCACAATGGGATAGAGCAATGGATATCCAAATTAAGGGGAAACCAGTGGAATGGGAAGCAATTGGCCAGGTGCTATATGAAGATATTTTGGAGCCTTCCACAGGAAACCAGTATAAATGTTCACTTGAAGCTGGACAGCAAGGGAAGGAACAGGAAATTGGAAACTCTGATACAGTCAATGTTGAGGAGTGATAGGCCAGTGAGTTCCCATGTTACACAGCAATAGATGGCACAGGATGAAATTGAAGAGAATGTGCCACAGGAAGATGCTATAGAACTTTGTATAGAATGCCCACAGGAAATGGAAAACAAAAAATGTGCCCTTAGTTTAGACGAAAATGAGCTAACAGAAGAGTTGCTCGATTTAATAGACATAAATAGATATATTAAGATTAATGGAAGAAATAGAATGCAGAAGGTCATTAAAACCCCAAAAATCAGAAGTTTGATAAAATAAATGAACACAGTAATTAGGACTGCCGCTACAGATCCATACAGCATAACAGAATAAAACAGGATATATTATTGTGGAGCTAAATTAATAACTGAAAAAGTTCTACCACAAGAACACAGGGTAGTGAGGGAAAGAAAGGGGAGAAATTGAATACCATCATGGAAGTATCCAACAGAGAAAACTATAAAGCAATTAAGACAAGAAGTGTCACTGTTAGAAGAATATGGAAGAGGGAACAAAGCAACAAAAATACTAAGAAAGATAGATGTGATAAAAGCAATGCACAGTATTAGAATAGACCAAGATCTATCATACACTATCGCAAATAACAAACTAAAAATCTCAGCACAGGTGAAAACATTTAGAAGATACACAGATAGATATAAAGGAAATGTACAAAATAAGCAATTTATTGATGACCCAAAAAAGTTTTATAGAGAATTGGTAAACAAGGTAAAAGGAATTGAAAGACCACAAAAAAAAGAACAAATCGAAACATTTTGGAAAAGTATCTATAAAGATCCTGTGGAACATAGCAAAGATGCTAAATTGATAGAGGAAGTAAAAGAAAGAATATGAAGTTTAAAGGTACAGGATATGAGATGGGATGAAGTAACAGCCAGAGAGATTGAAACAAAATTAAGAAAAGCCTCTGATTGGAAAAACCCAGGCCCAGATGCAGTACCTAACTTTTGATTAAATGTATTAACATATTTGCAGGAAGATTTAGCAATGAGTAAGAACAATTTATATGCACACCCTGAATAGACACCAACCTGGCATACAACAGGAAAACCTATGCTCCTACTTAAGAGTGAACCTGCAAGCTACCCTAAAAATTATAGACTGATAACTTGCCTTCCAATGACATATAAACTATACACGGGGAATTGATGCCGACAGACTTTGTAGTCATTTGGAAGAAAACTCAGTTATGGCATAAAACAAAAGGGCAATAAAAGAAAGTCATATGGAACAAAGGATCATTTGTTATTAAATAAAGTTATAGTGGAGAACTGTAAAAAGGGGAAGAATCTCAGTATGGCATGGATTGACTACAAAAATAGCATTTGATAGTATCCCACATTCGTGGATAAAAGAGTGCTTAAAAATGTATAAGATACACCCTAGTTATTATCTCAGGGATAAAAATTCAAAGGGGGATATTCCAGGGTCACTCTATGTCACAGCTGCTATTCTGCCTTGCCCTTAACCTATTAAACTGTCTACTTAATAACTTAGACCATGGATATAATTTGTCCCCTAGAAAACAATGAAGTGTAAAGATTTATCATCTTCTCTTTGTCGATGATTTAAAACTGTATACAACTGTAAACAAACTCCACCCCTTTCTCACTCAAACCAGTACCAGTATCAACAATCCAAAAACTCTTAACTAAACTCAAACCAACCACCCTTGCTGCAGACAACCTTCCTGCCGAATACTTACAGCTAGCATCTGAGGCCATAGCTTACCTATCTCATTGCTAATAAATAGATCTATCACTGAAAACACCATCCCATCCCTATGGAAAATCTCATTCATCATTCCCCTTCACAAAGGTGGCTCCTCCTCTAACCTCTCTAACTATTGACCTATCGCAATCCTCTCAGCCCTATCAAAGGTCCTGGAAAGGTGTATTCATCACCAACTCCTCACCTACCTTCTCTCTAACAACCTAATATCTAATACCCAGAATGGTTTCCATCCATTCCATAACACCACCACTGCCCTAAGTAACTTCATCAACATCATTAACTCTTACAGGAATAAAGGCAGTCTTGTCTCTGCTACCTTCCTAGACTTATCGAAAGCATTCAGTACTGTCTCCCATGATAAACTCTTAACCTGTCTCTCAGAACTCAACATCAACAGCCCCTCCCTACCCTGGTTCAGTAGTTACCTAAACAACCAGTTTCAGTCTGTCAAATGGCTTACCTCACTATCTCCCCTCCTTGTCACACGTGGAGTACCCCAAGGCTCCATTCTCGGTCTCCTACTCTTTAACATCTTTACAAACCAAATCCACCTAGCAATCACAAAAGCAGAAATAGCCCCATATGCTGTCGACACAGCCCTGATCTGCTCAGCATCCCAGCTACAGCTCCTCCAACAAAAAGCAGAGGAAGCCTTCACAGAGATTGACAATTAGCTACATAATGCAGAATTAATACTAAACCCAAAGAAAACACAACTCATCTTATTCCTGCCAACAAAGTCTAATGACCTCACCTTTTCCATAGTCTCAGCCAAAAAAACCCTCATCTCCCCAGTCCCAGAAGCCAAATTACTAGGAGTTAGTACTGACCAGCAATTAAAATTTAGCAAACATATATCTCTATCTCTAAAGTACATAGAAAACTAGAGATCCTTTATCACAGCAAAAGGTACCTAACCTCTAACTCTAGGATTGCTATAGCCAGAACCCATCTCCTATCTACTTTACGCATCCCCAGTGCTAACTAACCTAAATAAAATTGACCTAAACAAACTGTCCACCTGCTACAACAAAATCACCAGATTTGCAACCAATGCAAAATCCTGGCCTCACCACTGCCTGTGCCTACATACTTTACACTGGCTTGAATTGCCCAACTTATTACAATACCACCAACTCAACCTAGCTCACCAGGCTCTATACTATCCTGAGAAAACCCCTGCCCTATCTGGCCTTCTAAATTTCTACAACTCAAATAGGCAATTGCTATCCAATAACAAAGCTTTGATCACAAATATGCCTTGTAAAAATAGCCATGGGGAGTCCATCTTCGCCAATGAAGTCGCACAGACATGGAATATCTTACCTCCCAACCTCAGACTGCAGAACTGTTCCACTACGTTCAAAAACCTCCTTAAATCATACCTCTTTTCCAAGCCTCTATGCAACTGCAATACACCCTCCTGAAGGCTAACCCAACACAAGAGCCTACCTGCCTAAGCTTCTGTAGCACACATATATATTGCTCTACAGTTGCTTGTGTATAAATTGTATATAATGTAAATATTTTCTACTATGAAAAAGCCTTGCACATACATTGTACCTATGCTATACCATGAAACTGTTATACTTACATATTGTACTCCTACTTTGTATCCTTTAAAATTATTAGCTGTCCTATAGCATGTTACTCAACTCTCTCTTCCATTAATACTATGTATAACCAGTGTTGTTTCTTACTGTATGGAGCTTTTCTCCACAGGACTCCGCTGAAAATGGACACTAGTGGTCCAGCCGGACTATCCTGGTAATCAAATGTTAAATAAAATAATAAATAAATAAGTATAGCTCATCAGATGAGGAACTGAAAGTAAAACTGCAAGTTACCAAAACTTTTTCAGATGATATAAAAATTTAATTTGGTCTTGATAAATGTGCAAAATCAACCTTTAAAGCTGGAAAACTGCAGCACCAGGAAAGCATCAGTTTGGGACAAGAATGTGATATAAAAGAACTTGAGTAAGAGGGAGTGTATAAATATTTGGGAATTGATGAAGTATCAACAATAAAACATAATGCAGTGGTACAGCGGTTAACGTTGTCACCTCAAAGTAAGAGGTTCTCCGGTTTGATTCTCGGCTGGGGTGCCTTCTGTGTGGAGTTTGCATGTTCTCCCTGTGTTCGCATGGGTTTCCTCTGGGTACTCCAGTTTCCTCCCACATTCCAAAGACATGCATCTGGAGCATTTCTTCCTGGGCCTCCACTGAAAACAGGCTCTATGGATCAACAAATGTTAAAAAAAATAAATAAACAAATATTAATAAAACTTAGTAAGGAATATCTTAGAAGACTGAAATTAATCCTGAAAACAGCATTGACATCTAGGAACAAAATCCAAATTATAAACCAGTTTGCTCTTCCTGTCCTAACTTACAGTTTTGGAGTGATTGACTGGCCCCAAAACGTGTTGGATAGATTAGATAGGAAAACAAAAAGGATGCTTCAGGCTCACCAAATGATTTACAAAAATTGATGCATACTAACATTATATATTCCATGTTCTGAAGGAGGGATGGACCTCCTTGAAAGTGGTTACATGTATAGATCTGCAATTGTGAGACTCTATACATATCTGCTGACCTCACAGGACCCAAACATAGTGAAAGTTTTGAAACGTGAGGAAAATAAATCTAAGATGACTTCTCTGCTCGATCTAGCAGAAGCATATCAGTGTCAAGCAGGAATGGAAATCAAACCAGAAGTAGATAAAAAATCAGGCAGCAACTGAATGTGTCAAAAAACAAAATAAAGAATACAAGGTGAAGGATCCTATGAGAAAGCAAGAAATGCAGAAAATGCATAAATATATTTTTAAGTGTAGAAACTTCTGGAAGAACCTCATGTTGATCAGGAATAAATGCAGGAATGGTTAAGGAGAGGTGAATTCAAACCAAGAAATGAAAGGTTAATACTGGCGGCCCAAGATAGTGGGCTACATACACGCTGGTTTACAAAGTCCATTGAACATGTGGGAGAAACAGACAAATGTAGGTTTTGTAAAACAGAACTGGAGACATTCACACACCTTGTTGCTGGTTGTGATATACTAATGGCAGAAGGACTGTAGACTAAAAGGCATAATAATGTGGCAAGACAGTTGCACTGGAGATTGTGCAAACATTATGGTACTGAAGTGGCTGAAAAACACTGGAAACATGAGCCACAAAGCATCATAGAAAAAGATGAAGTTTACATCACATGGGATCACCCATTACCAACAGTTGAAAAGATACATGCTAGAAAGCCAGATATAGTGGTCTATGAAAAGAAGACAAAAGTAGCATCAATCACTGAAATCGCCACACCCTGTGACTACAGTGTCTTGCATAAAGAGAGACACAAAATCATAAAATATCAGGATCTACAGGCAGAAATTAGAGCAATGTAGAAGAAAGATACCCAGACAGTTCCAATAGTAGTAGGAGCAATGGGTCTTATGAAAAAGAATCTACAATCAGATTTAGGTATGTTACCAACACGTGTAACCCCATGCGAATTGCAAAAGGAGTCATTACTGGGCACATTGTGGATGCTGCAAAGAGCACTTTTGGCTAACATCAGAGAGTGAAACAATACTAAATTTATGAAGTTTAATCGTACTTTGACTTAGGAATAGGGTCCATTCCCACCATGGTATTAGAAACCCAAAAGATCGGGAGAAATTAAAAAAAAAGAGGTAAAATTATGAATACCCATCCAATTGAATAATTCCTTCTTAAAGGAAGATGGTGTGTCACATTACTTGATATGTAGAGGGAGTTTGATCTAGAAAAAAGGTATTCAGTGTGCAACATATCTTTCTGTTCATCATGATCTGTTTATTTGATGAAGCGGTTTCATATATTTGGTTCTAGTGTTCAATAAGCTGTTTGATTTGTGGAGAGGTAAGAGGTCTTGGACTACTATATCCAAATTGAGTATGGGAAGGTACTATACCCTATTATCTAATTCATAACATGAAAATAGGAAAACACCTCTCTCTCTACATATATATATATATATATATATATATATATATGGGTCTAGGACACATGCTCGACTAGCATATGTCCGAATCACAAAACATTGAACGCACATACACGAAAGTGCTTAACATTGAAAAGCGCTTTTGTGTATGTGTAGTTAAAAAAAAAAAATCTATGTTTCTGCAGGGGGGCAAAGCCCCCCTGCTCCATCCACACCCCCCCCACTTTATTATTCTCACTCCGAGATCACACTACAGTGGGGAAAAGGGAATTTTCCCTTACCCGCACTGTAGTCCGATCTATGAAACAGGCACACACACAGAAGCGCTTGTCGATGTTAAGCGCTTTCGTGTATGTGTGTTCAATGTTTTGTGATTCAGACATATGCTAGTCGAGCATGTGTCCGGATCCCATCTATATATATATATATATATATATATATATATATATATATATATATATATATATGTGTGTGTGTGTATGTGTGTGTGTGTGTGTGTGTGTGTGTGTGTGTGTGTGTGTGTGTGTGTGTGTGTGTGTGTGTGTGTGTGTGTGTGTGTGTGTATAAAGGGTTGCAGAAAGGGTAGGAAGGGGTGATGTATTTGAGAAACCATCCCACTGACTTAAAAAAAGTGGTTGACCATCAGGATTAGCAGCCCATAGCCATACATTTGACATTCTCAGAAATACAGGAGAGGGAGCTACCAACAGTAATAAATTTTAATAAATTTGGATTCATTAACAGGCCAGTAATAATATTAGAGATCTTAAGGGAACAAAGGTATGGGTGAGCATACAGAATGAGGAAGACTCTACAGCCACTACAGAAAGTACAAAAAATATATTGGGAGTAAAACTAGACTTGCAATAGAGGCCCAGAAAGAAATGGCAGAAACACCAAGTAACATTGCAAAAAGAAAAAATATTCCATGAGTCTTCCTTAAGTTCTAAGTGGGCTCCAACAAGGGGGTCTGATGAAGAAAAACTTCAAGGGAAAGGTCAAAGCAGGGAGAAGGAGGCAAAGACTGAAAAACAATGGACATAAACAAATTAAGGAAAAGAGAGTTAACAGACATCAAATTACAAACACAAATCATATGAAACCTAAATGAATAATGGAACAATTGATAAGTTTGTTTGTGTCATTTGGCTTTTCCTGGTTAGGGGTCGCCACAGTGGAACTCCGGTCCGCTAATGATTGGCAGTAGATTTTTACGTGCTGGCTTGCCGGGTCTAATGCACAACCTTCAACGAAGGAATGCCCATTCACGCATGTCGACACACAGAAGACGGTCTAACTGAGAATCGAAAGGGCAACGTCTAACTGTGAGGAGACAACGCTACCGCAGCACCACCACCACAGTAATGGAACAATTGATAAGTACTGAGGTTAAATACTTTTCATAGGGTAGGAGAATATTGAAATATTAAAACTCCTGTGCCTGTGTTTGTAGGAAGCATAACCTTTAACTCACAAAAAAAACTAGTGAAGAAAGCAGTGATGTAGCTGATCTTCAGGTGAGTCCGTTAAATTTTAAAAAGGCCCAATGGGAAGAAAAACACTTTGAGTAGATCCAGACAGAAAATAACCAAGGTAGTGGGGGGCCTATCACAAATCTTTGTGCCTCCTACCTATAGTTTGAACTACAGAAGTATTTACTATATAAGCTGAATAAAGAGACAGTTTAAATAGTATATCAGCTGCTGATACCCACAGCCTTCAAAATCTTAATGATTAAACTGGCACCTAGCCATGTACTTTGGATGTACCCAAGTAAAGATAATACCAAGGCTAGGGTTTTTGCCAGGTTATATTGGCCAGGAAGGACATAAGAAACATTTTGCAGGATGCTGTTAGCATCAGAAAACAGCCGAACCCTTGGGTTTATAATTTCTCTCATTCCCATGTCTATAATACAGGTACCTTATGAGCAAATTACCATAGATATTTGATCTCTGTTTAATTCCAATAACGGATTCCAGTATAGATTGGTAATCCTGGAATATAACTGTTCAAAAGCAATCCCATTCTGAAAAGCCAATCCCAAAGCTATAACAAAAATGCTGGATCTACTTTTCTCTGGGATGGGGATACCAAAACAAATACTTTCAGAACAGGTAACCCTGCTTATGTTCAAAATTATGCACAACATCTGCCAGTGTTTCACAGTAAAACAAGCCAGGACCTCAGTGCATCACCCCTACTCTGATGAACTTCTGAAGCTTTCAAACAGGGTCCTGTAGATGACATCTTATAAAAGCCTCAAATATAGAAGGTCATTTACAGGACCCCTAGGTAAGGACAATGATGTTCTTTCCTTATCAGATTCCCTGACTTTGTTTACCATATTTACTATGACTGTCTGTGCCTTTTTTCAAGGCTGCATGTTTGTTTGAGTTATGTGTTTGCAGCATCTCTTTCTGTTTGTATACGTTTATAGCCTACATCACTTTTCTAAAAACTTGTATACATGAAGGAACTAAGATTAATATTCAGCCCCTAACCATGTTGAACACTTTATCTCTTGCATGTCTGTTGTATACCCATTTTAGGTGGCTATGGATTTATACACTACAACATACTTAGCAAAACAGGTTAGGGCTTTTTTGTGCTTGACCAGTTATTAAAAAAGAATGCGTGTCACACTTTGCCACAATAGTCACCAACCTGACTGGGGGTAAGATAATCAAAAAAATTAAATGGAATGTATAGGCAGAGGCTTCCATTCAACAACTCTTGCTAAATTTAGCAGGGAACTCCAAACCATGATCAAATCAACCAAAACTGAGATAAAAATAGCCACCCAGGCAAAGGACAACCATAAAGCTTCTTTAAATGTATGAGAAACCTTAGAAACAATGCTCATCACTGTACAGAGTTAATAGTAAATAATATCACATACTTGGGCCCAGAGGACATAGCAAGTCTACTAGTGGATAGATTTAACTCTAAATTCACCTTGTCTCCACTACTACATTCACAGATCTTCTACCCACAACTACACCCCCTCCCTCAAATCTCTCATGAACAAATCTTTAAGGCACTGTCCAGGGCTGTGAACACTGCTTCTCTGTTGTAAGATAACACACCAGGTTGCTGTCCAGCCTGAAACAAGACTTGTCAGACCCCCTACAGAGGCTATTCAATGTCAGCCTCCAAACAAGCTTTGTACCAGATGAATGGAAAACAACCTTTGTCATTTCCTTGTACAAATGTGGTGCATCAACAACAGCAAATGATACATCCCATAAGTCTGACTGGCCTCATGTCTACAGTTAAGGGTTAAGGTAAGGATCATTATGGAATAAAAATAAGGGCATAGATAACCTACAGACTCTTGATCCAAGCCAGTTGGGATTTTCCAAGGGCATATCCTCCCTACTTAACCTGATTGACTTCTTCTAGAGGGTTGCTGAAGCAAAGGACGAGGGCAAGTCAGTACACACTGCTTATCTAGACCTTGTAAAGGCATTTAGCAACCTTTGCCTTGTAAAGGCATTTAGCAGCCTCCCACACTCAGATATCAAATAAACTATCCCAGCTAAATGTTAATCCACATGTAATTTGTTGGATAGCAATTTGACTCACAAACAGCACCCAGGAAATTAGGCTGGACTGTTCTATCTCCTCCAAAAGACATGTCGCTAGTGGTGTACCCCAGGGTTCAGTTCTTGGACCACTCCTCCGCATTTGCTTCTTGGAGGTCAAAGCTACTGTTAATGGTTTATAACTGACCGGGTTTGCAGATGACCGCAAACTCAGAGCCATCAGAAACTCCTCAGAGGACATCAAGATCCTCCAGAGATGGATGTTCCCAAACCAGTAGCTGGTGTCAAAATAATCCATTAAAACTAAATGTCAAAAAATATATAATAGTATCCTTCAACAAGCAGGAAGTCCCTTGTTACTATCACATGGATAACACACCTCTGAAGACTGCTACTCAGTCAGGGACCTGGGAACCTATGTAGATAATGAACTGTCCTTCAATCACCATGTATCCACTGTTGTAAGAAGTTCCTTTATTGTTGCTCAATTTCTTACTAAGGGGGTTGGCATCCAGGTCCAGTGATGTGATCATTCTAAAGTATTTTTTAGTGATCAAGCCTATCAATGATTATAATGCCTCCTTCTATATGTACCTGCCCAAATATCTGTCACAACTTGAATGCCCAGAATGCTTTCTTACTAAGATAATCAGGGGAATAAACTGTAAAAGCTTTATGGACCATATCAAAGCCTTGTACCTTTTCTCAGTGTCATCTAGGCTACTGAACAGCAATCTTTCTCTCATTTAGAGCTCCAACAAAGGCTATCCTGTGAGACCTATTGCACATTCACAAGTCCAATGGGGCCATTAATATCTGCTTAATAGTTCTTAATCTCTTATGTAAAATAAATAGAACATGTTGGAGGAACAGGTATGCATAAGAGAATACCACTTCTGTGGAACCACCTTCCTCTCCACATAAAGCAAAGTACTTTTCTTACACGATTCAAATATAATCTGGATTAATTGTTTGGTAATCACAAATTCACCCCTAGTTTAGTACCCTTGTTCCTCATGGATAGCGGAGACATGTAGATTTTCTGCTCATCTCTGGGCTATTTGAACTTAAAAATAAGGGCTAAAAACTTCATGGGGATGTATGTCTTGGCTTCTGAAGATCCTCACGGATCAATAGCCTAGTAAGTACCTTTGAACATATGGTGTCCATTGACTATGTACACAGCAGATACCCCTTTAATGAGAATTTAAGGTATCAGGGCTGGGAAAATCTTAGACAAACTACTAGCAAAAAGTATTGAGAAGTTATTACCTATGAGTAAATACAGGAGAGGCAGGTTGGGGTTGTTTGGAAGAGAATATCAACAGGCATCTGATGGAAGGCATTACAATTTATGGAGAACCAAGGTGCTACCCTTTTCTAAATTAAAAAAAAAAAAAGAGTCCTAAAATGGGATTTTATGTTAATGACCCTAAAAGAATGAGGACAGGGTTAGCCCTTGCAGAGCAGGGCAAGTGCTATGTTCAAAGGCCATGTAACCAGTAGTAAATGGAATACATCTAGACAGTATACAAACACAAACAAAGACAAGACAGGGCACTCGCTCTCACCATAGTCTGTTTTTCATAACAATGGATATGCTGCCAAGGGAAGTAAAGGAGGCATTAAAGGATAACAGGAAGAAGGGAGGAAGGCAAGCAAAATTCCTATTTTTTGCAGATGACTGTAATAAATCTGAGGCCATAACAGGGAATTGGGGATGGAGCATAACCTCAACAAAATGTTTATGGTTAAAGTAAGGATGGAGGAGAAGGCAGAAGAAATAAAGTAGTACTATCAGAAAGACAGCAGAATATCTAGGACTAGAAACACAGGGGACAGTAGACAGGACCAGAGAACAGAACTATAAGAAGCTTTTGAAAGAAATAAAAGTCACCCTCAACACTGACACAGACAATAAACATTAGCAAAATGATGATTAGACCAAAAGCAGGACATGGGGAAGACCTATAACCATGACAGGAAGGTACAATGTCATTAAAGAAATCCTAAACAAATGTGCCAGATTTGTATGAAACAAGATGGAAGAGAAAGAATAAGTCATGGAAATGTTAGGTCAACTGAAAACACAGGAACATTGGGGAGATTCAGATGCTGAAAGATATGCTAAAGCATATGCTATAAATCAATGATTAGTGGTACTAGACAGAAGAACAAAGATACCCGGAGTGAAGAGAGAAAGTAAGGGGATAGGAAGATCTAAGAAAAAGTGCAGAAAAAGGAAATGGGAGAGAAAGTAAAGGAAGTGCTAAAACATCTAGGAAATATTGGTACATGACAAGAAAACAGAGCTTCAGAGATTGAGTTTCATACTTCATACCTTAATGCAAAGCATGTTAATCTATCAGCATCCCCAACTTCCTGTCTTGTCTAAGGAGTGTCTGTCTTTGAAGGAAACCACTTCTTGGATTCTTCCTGTAGGAGTTTTGTCTTTTTAGGATATTTTCACAAAATGAAGGATTTATTTCACTAGGAACAAATGGATATTTCAGACTCACTGATGAAATACTGTGCCTTACTGCAGGAAACCCTTCCTCAGCCAACTATTTCTCTGATTTTACTTACCATGGAGGATGTCTTTTTGGCAGCCTGTGTGTCCTTCCACACAGTCTTCTTATCCCAAGAAGCATGATAAATTATATATGGTGCCTAGTCTCTCAGATATCTTTTTATTATTTCTAGAGCAGATCCATCGGTGATTATCTTGTCCAAATTAAAATCATTACAATTGCTAATCTGGTGCCCTCCGATATACTAGGTAAAAGTTTGGATGAGTTTGATTAAAATATTTATCCTTTGCCCGTTTTGAACTGTCATGCTCAAATGTCTAGATTTCTCCTGGCCTATTTTCAGGATATGCAGAAGTAAGGCACTGACCTTTCTACCTCACAAAGCAAGGTATCTGTCTGAAATCTCCATTTTCTGTTTATCAGGTGACTAAGAATTCCTTAAAATGTGCTTATGAAGCAGCTAATGAAGTGCCCTGGTCAGCTGCTATGGGTTCTGTTCTGCAACATTGTGCCTGGATACATTCTCAAAACATCTCTTACTCTGTTAAACAGGAAATTCTTAATGCCCTTTTCGGTAAACATCGGCTGTTTGGTCATTCTCCTTCAGATATTCTCAAATAATTTGAGGAACAGGGAAAGCTAATCTAGGGTAACACAGATTTTTCAGTATTCATTTAAGAGTTCTTTCAGACAGCTTTCTCCTAAAGCACGCCCCTCATTCAGATCTCAGTCTAGGCCCTTCCAGAAAATTTCCAATAAACACACTTTCAGGAAACAATGGCAAGGTGGATTCAGATAGCACAACTTTTAAGTAAAGGTATGGCATTCAGATCCAAGGAAATTGTAATCCTGCTATACTCAGCCCTCATTAAACCAGTAATCAAGTATAATGTGCCAGTTGACATGTACCTGACTAGGCAATTACAGCAACTGGATTGACCTCAGTGGTTCATCACAAAGAAAATGCAGGGTGCAAACAACATGTCTTATGTGGCTAGACTAAAAGTCCTATCCCATTATTCTGTCTCCTACAAACTATTAAGGGGTGTCCTATGCCTGACCTACAAGGCACTCACAAACCCAGCCCTGTTGGAGATGCTACACATTCACAAGTCAAACAGCATGAAGGTCACCTGATCTAAAGATCTAAACTTAGTCAGCGACTCAAACAAAACATGCTGGAGAGACAGATATGTGTCTCAGAGATTGCCCTTTCTTTGGAACAAGCTTCCTACTAACATTAAGCAGAGCTCTTCCCTGGCCCTTTTCAAACACAGTTTGGATCAATGGATGGGGGAACTCCCAAATTCACACCTAAACAGGAAATAAATTCTCCTCACCACTACTAAAAGACACCGAGGGTAGACAAATGAACAAAGAAAAAAGACCTTAGGTGTCGTCCACAGCTTCAGGCTTCAGACTGTTAAGACACAATTTATTAATCGCTTAAAAAGTGAAGCTGACAGGATGTAAACTTCACTAGAATGTGATGAACTGAAAAAAGTTAAGTATCCAAGCAGTTGTCATCCACAGCTTCAAACTTCAGGCTGTTAAAACTCAATTTATTGAAAGCTTAAAAAGTGAAGCTGACAAAATGCAAGCTTCACTGAAATGCTGAAATAATTAGCCTAGTAATTAACATCCACAACTTCAGGCTTCAAGTTGTTAAAGCACAGTTAATAGATGCTTTGTAAGCAAAGCTGACAAAAACATATACTTCACTGGAGTGTAAGCAAAGCTGACAAAAACATATACTTCACTGGAGTGTAAAAAGCTGATGAAATTGTCCAAACGATAAGCGCTTTCGGCAGATGCCTTCTTCAGATCATATAAAAGTGTGGTTAGCTCTTCCTGTTTATAAAGGAAACACAATCAAGAGCTGGTAGCTAATTGTCTTTGGTGTTCTTAAAGGCACAGGACAAAAATAAATGTTCAAAGTGGAGATTTGTCTCCTATAATGTAGTTCAATGTTAAAAATGCTAGAATCATGTATTAATGTTTGGTAGGTTTCTTCTAGATTTTAGAACAGGTCTGAGAGGTACTATTCTATTAAGATCTGGGGGTCGATTGGCTCTAAAATTGTTGATCCAAAAGATCTCTCTCAATTCTGTCCTGTTATGGACATCTCCTTCCCTGATGTTTTGGGTGACCACTTCCACTGCTTTAAACAAGAAATTATGCATAGGATGGACCAATACGTGTGCTGCTAAGGCATTATGTGGAACTTTCTGATCAATGTCTCTGACATGTCGTAGAATACGATCTTTTAATCGTTGGTCAGTTTTACCAAGATAAAAAGCTTGGCACTTGCGACAGGTAGCCAAATAGATAATATGGCCAGTAGTACAATCAGCATAAACATCGAAATGAAAGTTACGTCCAGATACTGGGTGGAGAAAAGTGTTACTAGTATCTAAGTAAGGACAAGCTTTGCATCTGCAGCATTTAAAAGTACCTTTGCAGTCTGATAGTGGACCACCATGTTTAAAGCCATGTTTATAGCATAATAATCTCTTGATATTCTTTTTATTCTTATAGAGAAACCTGGGTCTCTCTCCAACGATGTTCTTTATTTTATCATCTGCTGTCAGAATCAGCCAAAATTTCCTGATCACTTCACAGACCTGTCGATTGTCTGAACTGTAAGTGAGCATACATCTAAGTTGTTGAGGTGTTGTGTCATTAGACTGTCTCCGTGAAGCTTGTTCAGATCTCTCTGAGTAATAAGGTTGACCTCTTTGCTTTCTATAGGTTTGCACCTGTGAAACTGGTGGAAAATTATTTTCCTGGTAAGCCCTATCCTTCAAATATCTACGTAGATTGAATTGCTCTTCTAAAAATTCCTCCTCATCAGTACATAGTCTTGAGACTCTTAAGATTTGGTTGTCAAATATGTTATCAAAAATATGTCTTGGATGCATGCTCTGCCTGTGTAAGAAATGATTTTGCCAGGTCTCTTTCCTATGCACCCCAGTAGAGAAACCTTGAGTTGGATGTAGACATATCTTGACATCCAAGAAATCTATGACTGAGGATGAGTGTTTCATTTTGAACTCAAGGAAGTCAGTGCTGTTGTTAATGAAGCTGACAAAAAGATCCAATTGGTCAATATCTCCTTTCCATAAACAAAAAACATCATCCACAAATCACCCATAGTAGACAAGTTCATTCTTCCAGATATTTCCATCACTGAAGATTGTTTTAAATTCCCACTCAGCCAAGACCAAGTTTGAATAACTGTTGGCACATGGACTTCCCATGGCCACACCCCAGGTTTGCAAATAAAAGGTATCTCCATACATAAAGATGTTATTCTCAGGGACTAATTACAGCAGAGAACAAAGAGGTTCTGTTGTTAAATTATGTCTAATCAGAAAATCATGTAAGGCCTTCAGGCCATACTCATGGAGGATCACAGTAAAGAGACTGGTTATGTCCATAGTTACAAGTAGAAGGTTATCAAAACCATCCAGAGACTTAACAGTGGAGAACAAGTCTTTCAAGAAGCTGCCTGTATCCTTTAAGACAGTGGTAGCATAAGGCAAAGCTTTCTTGAGTTCATTTTCAACATACATGGATATGGATTCAGTAATCTATCCTCTCCCAGAGACAATGGGACGTAAGGGAGGGTCCAAAAGATCTTTATGTATCTTAGGTAATCCACCAATGCTGGGAAACATAGGATGAGGTGTTTCAAACAATTCATATAAATCTTGACTGATCCTTCTTTCCATCAATAGATCATAGGTGCTCCCTCTGATACGTTCAGTTCTCTGATTTACTTCCTTCTTACTCAATTTGCGATAAGTCATGTTGTCATCCAACATCAGTGAAACTTTATTACGATACCAGTCTAGTGAAGTTTACATCCTGTCAGCTTCACTTTTTAAGCAATTAATAAATTGTGGCTTAACAGTCTGAAGCCTGAAGCTGTGGACGACACCTAAGGTCTTTTTGATTTGTTCATTTGTCTACCCTCGGTGTCTTTAGTAGTGGTGAGGAGAATTTATTTCTTGTTTTGTTGTTTGTTTCTCCCACTCTACACATGGCAGAAGAGCAAACAGGAGCAGCAGTGAAAGCGAAATCATGCAATTTTCCTGTTTTTTCTAGAGACATTATGAATCCACTTTTAACTATTAATTTTAGTAGTGACTGTTTAGCACCTAATACTACAAACCTTGCAGTAGATGCTAGTTTTTCTGACACGCTTCGTGAAGTAGAAAATGCTGCTTATCGCCTTAAAAGGCTTCAATGGCAACGCTTCCATTTGGAAGCTTGCCTATTTCATCAGATAGTGCCAAGAGGAATGAGAGTTAAATGCCTTCCCTCTTATAGAAACACCTATCCGGAGCTGTTAGCCCAATGGCAAAGGATTAATTTGGAAACTAGCTAAAAATACATGAAGCTGCTCATCGATTTTTTTAAACCTGAAGAAGAACAAATTTCCTCTTTTATTTCTAAGAAACAAGAAGAACTGGAACATTGTGATTTGCAGGACCAGCATTTATGCCAGATTGAACAGTTACAAGTGAACTTAAACACTTATGACAATAAGCTTAAACTACAAAAAATGGGTAAACTGAATCGAGATCATGGGGATTTCACTAATGGTCATATCTTTGAATGGCCTAGAGAGGATAACACCAATCGAGGACGTCCCCATTTTTCTACTACTAAACAAAGGAAAGCCATACAAGGTTTGACTGTAAAAGAGACTGCTAACACTTTGCATCCTTCTCGAACAACTACTACCTCATCAACTTCTCTTCCCTCCTCGACTTCATCCACAGGAAAGGAGGTTCCTACTGTTAGCACTGATATTGTCACCAGGGATCTGGGAGGTACTGGTGCTAACGATACCAATGATGGTAGTAATTCCAACACCACCATTAATTGTTCTACTAGACCTAAAGAAGCGATGACGCACCTACCAGTAAACTGGCCGTTGCTGGTTTTTGTGAGGGAGAATTCGTACAGGCCAGAGAGGACGCAGAGTCAAGAACGCAAATGGAAGAAGTTTGTGGACTAAATATTGGGGGTAATGACTTAGTAGTTAACTTATCCAAGATCACACTGGATCCTGATGTGATCAGCCTGTTAAATAAGGGACTGAGTTTTATTCCAGCTGTTTCTTCTGATTTGAATGAATTCATGACAGATGTTAGGTTGTCCTGCAGGAACGTGTCCCTGAAATGTATTTTTGGAGAAGGTTCTATGAAAGAACAGCAGACCTATAAGAAATTGAGTTTATTTACTCCAGTTAATCCTCCTCAAGTAAAACTTTTTATGAAATTGTTTGAGAATGAGATAAACAAGGTGAGAGGTACAACAGATAAAGTTAAGAATTGTTTCTATAACTTGAACAGGAAAGAAAAAGAGGCTCTCCAACAGTTGAGAAGGACAGATAGCTTGGTGATCAAACCAGCAGATAAAGGTGGCTGCATAGTAATGATGGATGCAGACTGGTGTTGTAATAAAGTTTCACTGATGTTGGATGACAACATGACTTATCACAAATTGAGTAAGAAAGAAGTAAATCAGAGAACTGAACATATCAGAGGGAGCACCTATGATCTATTGATGGAAAGAAGGATCAGTCAAGATTTATATGAATTTTTTGAAACACCTCATCCTATGTTTCCCAGCATTGGTGGATTACCTAAGATACATAAAGATCTTTTGGACCCTCCTTTACATCCCATTGTCTCTGGGAGAGGATGGATCACTGAATCCATATCCATGTATGTTGAAAATGAACTCAAGAAAGCTTTGCCTTATGCTACCACTGTCTTAAAGGATACAGGCAGCTTCTTGAAAGACTTGTTCTCCACTGTTAAGTCTCTGGATGGTTTTGATAACCTTCTACTTGTAACTATGGACATAACCAGTCTCTTTACTGTGATCCCCCATGAGTATGGCCTGAGGGCCTTACATGATTTTCTGATTAGACATAATTTAACAACAGAACCTCTTTGTTATCTGCTGGAATTAGTCCCTGAAAATAACATCTTTATGTATGGAGATACCTTTTATTTGCAAACCTGGGGTGTGGCCATGGGAACTCCATGTGCCAACAGTTATTCAAACTTGGTCTTGGCTGAGTGGGAATTTAAAACAATCTTCAGTGATGGAAATATCTGGAAGAATGAACTTGTCTACTATGGGCGATTTGTGGATGATGTTTTTTGTTTATGGAAAGGAGGTATTGACCAATTGGATCTTTTTGTCAGCTTCATTAACAACAGCACTGACTTCCTTGAGTTCAAAATGAAACACTCATCCTCAGTCATAGATTTCTTGGATGTCGATAGATCTACATCCAACTCAAGGTCTCTCTACTGGGGTGCATAGGAAAGAGACCTGGCAAAATCATTTCTTACACAGGCAGAGCATGCATCCAAGACATATTTTTGATAACATCTTTGACAACCAAATCTTAAGAGTCTCAAGACTATGTACTGATGAGGAGGAATTCTTGGAAGAGCAATCCAATCTACGTAGATATTTGAAGGATAGGGCTTACCAGGAAAATAATTTTCCACCAGTTTCACAGGTGCAAACCTATAGAAAGCAAAGAGGTCAACCTTATTACTCAGAGAGGTCTGAACAAGCTTCACGAAGACAGTCTAATGACACAACACCTCAACAACTTAGATGTATGCTCACTTACAGTTCAGACAATCGACAGGTCTGTGAAGTGATCAGGAAATTTTGGCCAATTCTGACAGCGGATGATAAAATAAAGAACATCGTTGGAGAGAGACCCAGGTTTCTCTATAAGAATTAAAAGAATATTAAGAGATTATTATGCCATAAAGATGACTTTAGACGTGGTGGTCCACTATCAGACCACAAAGGTACTTTTAAATGCTGCAGATGCAAAGCTTGTCCTTACTTAGATACTAGTAACACTTTTCTCCACCCAGTATCTGGACGTAACTTTCATTTCAATGTTTATCACACGTATTGGTCCATCCTACGCATAATTTCTTGTTTAAAGCAGTGGAAGTGGCCACCCAAATCATCAAGAAAGGAGATGTCCATAACAGGACAGAATTGAGAGAGATCTTTTGGATCAACAATTTTAGAGCCAATCAACCCCCAGGTCTTAATACAATAGTACCTCTCAGACCTGTTCTAAAATCTAGAAGAAACCTACCAAACATTACTACATGATTCTAGCATTTTTGACATTGAACTACATTAGAGGAGACAAATCTCCACTTTGAACATTTATTTTTGTCCTGTGCCTTTAAGAACACCAAAGACAATTAGCTACTAGCTCTAGATTGTGTTTCCTTTATAAACAGGAAGAGCTAACCACACTTTTATACGATCTGAAGAAGGCATCTGCCGAAAGCGCTTATCGTTTGGACAATTTCATCAGCTTTTTACACTCCAGTGAAGTATATGTTTTTGTCAGCTTTGCTTACACCCCAGTGAAGTATATGTTTTGTCAGCTTTGCTTACAAAGCATCTATTAACTGTGCTTTAACAACTTGAAGCCTGAAGTTGTGGATGTTAATTACTAGACTAATTATTTCAGCATTTCAGTGAAGCTTGCATTTTGTCAGCTTCACTTTTTAAGCTTTCAATAAATTGAATTTTAACAGCCTGAAGTTTGAAGCTGTGGATGACAACTGCTTGGATATTTAACTTTTTTCAGTTCATCACATTCTAGTGAAGTTTACATCCTGTCAGCTTCACTTTTTAAGCGATTAATAAATTGTGTCTTAACAGTCTGAAGCCTGAAGCTGTGGAAGACACCTAAGGTCTTTTTTCCAAATTCACACCTAGGGTAATGTCTCTTATGGGCAGAGGCAATCTGTAAGATACTCAATGCATGGGCACAAATCCATGCTATCCTCTTGCCCCTATGGGCCATATTTTGGGTAAAATTGGGTTATATTGGTAGGCTCGTAAAGGCTCTTTACTGTTAGCCGAGTAATCTCCTATGAACCTATGAACCAGATGTTAAGGACCTACCTCCCAGGCCCAACAACAACCTAAAAAAGCAGGCTGCTATTTATTTATTTTACGTTTGTTTATTTGGAAAGTCCGACTGGTCATGGATCCCATTTTCAGCAGAGGCCAGGGGAGAAAAGCTCCACAAAGATTAGCAGAGCAAATACAGTAAATACAATACACATATTAATAAAGTACAGTACAGAATCAAAAGTTAATAAATTGCAGTTTCAAGACCAAGAAAAGAGTATACTATTAGGAGCACAGTGTGTTACAATAAACAATACAGTTGAAAGGACATTTTGTTCAGTCATTTGGTTACATTCATCAGTGGCTAGTATGGTAACACACATTGATTAAGAGTATAGAAAGGAGTTGTTGCAAGCTTTCATACAAGGCTAAGGTATGATATGATCTAATTAAATGCAGCTATCCAGGGTCAGAAAATTACATAACCAAGAACTATGTAAATGGGACTGGAGGAGTTTTTTGAAATTATTTTTGTTTTTAGTGGTCCCAATATCTACGAGGATGGTATTCCATGCTTTTACAACAGAAATGGAAAACAAGGCCCAGAACTATTGTTGCTTTTGCCCATGACAGCCAGTGCTTTATTGGTGGATCTTAATAGGTATTTGAGTAGACATTAAGTAGACCTTGAAGACCAGGATCTCTATCAGGATAATATAGAATTTGGTGGGCTATTGTAAGCTGGTTATATGTGAGCAGGTTGGGTAATTCTATCCAGGATAGTTGCTTGCTTGCGACCTAGTGATGTGTCCTGAAGTGTGAGTCAGTAACAAACCTAGTTATTTTATTGTAGCAGGTGTTTAATTTGTTAAAGTCTGCTTTGTTTAGGTTGATGAGTATGGAGGTGGCATAGAGGAGTGTGGATAGTGGGTGGGTTCTTGCGATGGTGGCTTTATTGTCATTGCTGAGGTACTTTTTGTATCTATATAGGGTTCCGAGTTTTTTATGGACTTTCTTTGTTGTCTGTGCAATGTGTGTATCGAATTTCATGGGTTTACTATCATAATGTTGATGCTCAGTTCTATTTTGAGCTGAAATGTTGACTTTTTTACTCTAAATTTGACATTTACGAAAATGTAAATGTTGAAAATAACCCAGTAATGTCAATTCAGCGTGAATTGACATACCATTTCCTCTGCACCTATCAAATAAGGAACACCAGTTCCTGTTGTCAGCAGTAGAAATGTACTGCACATCAATAAACTTTATGTTGAATGGCAACTGGATGGTAATTAGATAGTTCCACATTCCCCTCTTTCCTTCCTTCCCATGCAGGCAGTCCCAGAAATGGTCCCAGATTCTGGGCATTCACTGTCCTCTTTGGTAATATATAAAGTTATAAAGTGAGATTTCTGTGCATTGTTCACAAAGGTTATCAATGACAGTGAAAGTCCCCTCCTTTTTTTCAGGGGATTCCTCCTCACCCTCCTTTAGACACCTCTCTCTTCCCTTTTCTTCCTAATCAGATTTTGACTTAGGTTATCATAAAACCTGTGCCCACCCGCCTGCAAAACAGGTCATTTCCTTTTTAAATCCAGGACCTTTCTTTCTGAATCTTCATATCAAAGTTCCAAAATTCAAAATGATCTCCCTTAGGAACATAGGTTTATAGGAGGTTACTAGGCTAATGGCCCTGGGGTACTCACAAACCTAGCCAAGAATTTATTCCCAAAAAAGAAACCTCAGTCAGCACCTGTCATCTCTGTCAATGAGGGACAAAGGTGGAACCTCTAAGACAAATGTGTGGTTTCCCATCCACTCATCAAGATTGTGCTTGAAGAGGGTTAATGAGGTACTTTGTTTTATGTGTATGGGAAGTCTATTCCAGAGACGAGGCAGCCTCGGGGAGACAAACCTGTCTCTCCAGCAGGTTTTGTTGATGTTGCATATTAGATTTAGGCCTTTTGAGCAGGTAATGTGCAAGGAGTTGGACTTACAGATATGGAGCATCTCTAGTAGGGCAGGGTCTCTTTGTGAGGTATTTCCATGGCCTTTCCAGTTAGTGCTGGTGTTTGGAGAGGTACATACCAAACGGGGCATTACACTGAATTACAGCCTTAATGAGAGAGGAGTACAGAGAGGTAATAACCTCCTTTTTTCTGGATGCAATCCTTTACTTATGAGATGAACCAAGTAAAAGGCTTTTCTGACCACTGTCGCTACATGATGGTCGAATGTGAGATAGTTGTTAACCTGAGTACCCAGGTCTCTCACCACAGGTTGTGTGCTAAAAGGGTTGCCGTGGTAATCAGCAAGGGCTGTCATTTTGCTGAATGGTATGATAATACATTTTTTTCATTTAATTTAAGGCCATGACTTTGACACTAGTCATTTGTTGCTGTGAGACCCTCTTGCAGTATGTTAATATCATTTGGGGAGTCAGTGACAGCACCTAACTTAGAGTTATCTGCAAACTTGGTCAGCCAAAGGCCCTTTGTCTTTTCCTGAACCTCTGAGAAGTAGATGCCAAACAGTAGGGGTCCCAGGACAGATCACTGGGGAAAACCACTAGTGACAGGTCTGCTGTCAGAGGTGGTTGTGCTTATTTTGACCTTGTGGGTCCTATCGGTAAGCTGTATGTACTGACTTTCCCTCATCCAGGGCCTTGGTGACAGTCTCAAAGAAGTCAACCAGGTTCAACAGGCAAGATCTGCCCCTGATAAATCCGAATTGGCTGGGGTCAAGTGCTTGGAGATTGCCTATGTCCTTGTTAATGAGATCCATAATAATAAGCTCCATGGCTTTGCAGATCAGACTTGTCAAGCTAATGGGGCAATAATTTCCCGGGTCAGTAGAGGCACCACCTTTGTGCCAGAGGATGACAATGGCAGTTCTCCACTCTGCTGGAATGAAGCCTGTAATTAGGCTGTGGTTGAATAGGGTTCTCAATGGTGAAGCTAGTTCTTGCTGGAGACGGTGAAGAATACACCCTGGGATACTATCAGATCTCATGGAAGCTGTGTTCTTTGCCTTGGATAGGGCCTTTAACACTTGATCTATGGAGATGTGAGGTGCAAGACAAGTATCAGAGATGTCAAATGGCCTTTGGGGGGGATAACAGGTGAAGTTTGCACTGAACCTATCAGCTAGCAGGTTGGCTAAGTCAACAAGATCAGTGTAAGTGGTATCCTTAAGTACTAATTCAGAACAAACCTAGGCTTTGCCATGGAGGTTCCTGACTTAGCTGAAGAAGACTTTGTGGTTGTCTTTTGTTTCAGAGGCTAGTTTCAATTCATAATTGGCTTTGGAGGTTTTCAATAGTGATCTAATTTGCTTGTTGAGGCTGAGGTGGGAGTTTTTCCTATTTGAAATGTTTTCCTTTTTTACCCCTGGACAACAGTTTCTTCCTTTTGTTGTAAAGCCTGGTGATAGAGGATGTCCACCAAACAGGTTTGTGTTTTCTTGAGGAGCAGGTTTTAGTTTTGTTAGGTATGGCTGAGTCCATGGAGTTGTACAGGTGCTTGTATACTGCATTGCCATACTGTTTAGCATACTGTAGTTGTCTGCATGCTCTGAGGGGGGCAGTGGTGTGAAGCTACTGATACCATCCCTTAGGAGTTTGTAGTCAGCTTTTGGGAAGTTTCTTAGTCTTCAGTCAGTATTACCTCTTATTTCCCCTGGCAACTTCCTAATAACTTTGGATTGAAAGAGTGCTGTGGCTAGGTAACATTTTCAATTTCTGTTTGGCCCTATAGGCTCTTTAGTGCTCCTAGTGCCTAGTGCCTTGCTCCAGTTATAGCCCACTGCAGGTTGTAGAGGATTCATGTTTTTCCATACCTAGATGACGACCTAATTCCTTTAAAATTTGTCAGAAGTCATCAAAAGTAATGAACCATTTTCTCAGTCTGGAATTTGTGATAAACAGAGAAAAGTCTTCTCTTCTCCCCATTCACAGAATCAAATTTCTGGGCTGTCTGCTGGATACATCCTTCATGACAGCTTTTCTTCCCCAAGACTGGGTGCTGTCTTATGTGACACATTTTCTGGGCTTCTCATAGCTGACGCATGTGTCAGCTGGGGGCTCTATCAGAATTTTGGGATACGTGGCCTGTACTATTTCATGATTCCTCTGGCCAGACTTCATATGATGAAAATTTAGTGGTTCATCAAAGCTCTCTGGACCAAACATCAGCATCCCCTGTCCTTTCAGATTACTGTTATAATGTCTGTGGAAAGGGAGCTATGTTGGTGGGTGCATCACTTAACGTTCAGCCCATGTCTTCCTTTAAGCTCACAATCTACTATGCAGCTGATAATAACAGATGCCATTGGTAAAAAATGGAATAAAGGTTCAAGGCCTTTGGAACAGATGAGACAGGGTGCACCAGATAAATGTCAAGGAAATGCAACCCCTTCTGCATTCCCTCCCATCTTCAAATCATCCCTGGGATCCAGGTCCATCGTTAGTCATAACAGATAATACCACAGTGATGCTATACATAAATGAGCAAGGAGGGACCAGATCCAACCCCCTCTGCACACTAGCTATGGTAGTCTAGGATCTGACAATTCAGCACAGTTTATCCCTCCAGGCAACCTGCAGTCCATCACAGCAGAATAGTGTGGCAGATAAGCTGTGGAGAGCCAGCACAGACTCACATGAATGTTTATTGAACCCACAGGTCTTCCAGGAATTGGTCTTTCTGGGAGAACTCAGTAAATATATTTGTTTGCCCCAAGTCAATACAGACAGTTGAAGAAATTATTTTCCAAGATCCTGTGCACTTGGGCCTACAAGACAGATGCATTTTTATTCCCCTGGTCAGGAATGTTCCTTTAGACCTTTCTCCTATTCCTCTGATAACCAGGGTCCTGTTAAAGACTATACAAAGATCATAATGGTGACCTCCTTTGGCCTAGACACCTGTGGTTCTCCCTGCTGTTGAAATTGGACAGGGCAATTACAAACAACTTCCTGACAGGATGGACTTGCTAACACAGGATAGCATGCATAATACACCCCAGCACTCAACTTCTTCAGTTGACTGGCTGGATGATAGAATTTTAATTCCTTGTAGGTATCTTTTTTTTCTGAAGACATGCAACAGGTATTACAGTAGGCTAAGCAACCTACTATTAGAAAATCATATTTGGGAAAGTGGAGGACATTTTCTAGTTGGTGCCACTTCAATAGCCTGGCTACAGACCCGGATGACACTGGTTCTTCAATATTTGTGTGAGTTATTATCTGTTGGCTTTTCCTATTATTCCATTAAGCTTCACCAGTCAGACATTTCTGCTTGTTTGCCTTTGAATACCCCTTTCTACATTGCCATCTGTTAAACAATTTTTAAAAGGGGTTTTACATATGAGATCACTTCTTAAGTGAGTGGCTGCTTCCTTGGATCTGAATTTTGTGTAAGAAACATTTACCCTAACTCCTTTTGAACCTTCTCAGGAGGCAGACTTGAAATTCTTACCTTGGAAAACAGTCATTAATTGCTCTGAGTTATTTCATTTTTTTCACAGAGATAGGATTTCCCTGAGAACTAAGCACCTTTATACCTGAAGCAATGTCAGACTTTATACTGACCCAGAACATTAATCTACTGGTATTCTATCCTGAGCTTACAACTGAGTGTGAAAGGATTTTCAATACATTACATGTTCTTTGTTAACTCAGATACTATCTTGACATAACCAAATACTTCCAGATTGCTGATCAGTTGTTTATTTCCTATAAAGGTAAGAAACAGAGACAAGCAATTTATTTTGTAAGAAAATAATGTATCTCTCATAATTATTTTACACAAAATGTATATTAACTTACAGTTTCTGCACAAATAAATGTTAAATACTTGTTAAAAATAATATGGAATATAAAATGCATAGTTATGAAAACCACAGATAAGTGTTTCACAACTGCATTCTAATATTAAGCTGTAAAGTGTATTAAGAGATGACTGAAGGTAAAGAAAGTGTTGAAGGGGTTAAGGGATGTACTATGGTCTACAGAGTCTGAAATGCCCAGGAAGGGAGGAAAGTACACAATGTGAAAGTGATTTTGTTTTATGTAAGCTTGGACCTTCCCAGGCTGGGATGGGTAGTTACAAGGACTGATGGGGAGATAAAATGTTACTGGTACTGAAATCTACAAGGTCAAAACATAAGAGGGGTTGCCAAGCCAGGTGGCTTGTGTTTTTCCTAAAACATTACTGTTACTAAATACATGATTGTTATGTGTTCACATGCAGCATTAAGTAACAAGCACGAGAGTCTGCAGAGACCCTATTTGTTAAATGAAATGAAACATCACAATTTGTTATCAGTAACGTGCATGCAAAGCATATAGAAATTGTATGTTTTTGCTGCGTGGTGAGATTGATTTGGAAACATTGTGAAGGTAGTCTCCCAGTGCTGACATGTGGATTTAAATAAAGAGGAAATGTTCTGCACATCCTAAAGAGTTATTTTTGACTCAAGACTAAAAGGTAATGTTATTTATATATATTTTAAACTGCACTCTTAACAATTTTGAGATGGGTGCGCCATAGTATTGCATTTTGTTATTCCCCACCATGAACACTCACTTTCAGGCATAGTCAAGGCTCACTGTACTTGGACTTTGTCTACTTCCATGGCATTTTTGAAAGGAGTGGACTCTAGAAACATACTAAAGGTTGGTAATTAGTTGTCAATTCACACATTTACCAAGCATTACAAACTGGAGTCCTACTCTATTTCAAAGGCAGGCTTTACTGAGATTGTTCTTTAAGGGATTATGGATTCTAACCAACATTCCTCCTCCTTCCATGCCCTCTAAGCTTTGGTAATCAACCATATATCTCTAGCTACTACTGCAGTGATCTAATGAACAACATAGTACAATTGTGCAAGTTCTTTACCATAATAGGAGATGTTTGAGTAAATCAGTGGTGCAGGAGCCACTCCCACCTTCTGCCTCCCCCATACACACACACACACACACACACACACACACACACACACACACACACACACACACACACACACACACACACACACACACACACACACACACACCAGATATGCATTGCTTTTGACAAAATCTGCTGTTTTAATTTCTTTAGAAAATTATACTGGTTTCTGAAAACTATTGATTCCATTTTTTTTGGAGAAAGTTCTAAGGTTTTGTACTGCAGCTACCCTTTGTTTCCTACTTTCTGATGCAGATTGTAGCTACAGTGCATGGAGACTACCCAAAAAGCTTTTGGAGGCAGGCCAATGGGGAGGCCAATCCTTTGTAACTTAGGCTGGAGCATCTACTGTTATAGTTACTGTTATAGTAAGAGCACTTACAGGGCTGCACTTTTGCCATCCCTACAGCCAGCCAGGACCTGTCATCTACTCCACCTTCAACTTAATTCAAGTTTACAAGAACCATGTTGGATCTCAAGCTAAGTGGACTGGAGCAGTAGGCCATTATTAGCCATGCTACGCAGTGATGATAAAATGGTTTGTGAGTAAATGACTGTCAGCGTGTGCATACATACAGACACACACACACACACACACACACACACACACACACACAGACCTATCTATCTATCTATCTATCTATCTATCTATCTATCTATCTATCTATCTGTATATGTGTTTTTGTGTGTGTGTGTGTGTGTGTGTGTGTGTCATACACACAAATATGTGTGTGTGTATATATGTATATATATATATATATATATATATATATATATATATATATATATACTCTCTCAAAATTGGTTTTGTGAGTTACCTGAACCGAAACAATGAAAATGTGCACACCATTCACTCACAACAATGAACGTGGTCATGGCGGTATGTCAAATTCAACATTATCGACATTACCCTACTTACCTGGATGTCCAGACATGTCTAAGCAGCATTCTGCACCCCTCGCACCATGCCAATTATATATTCTAACTCCGAGATCGTACTGTAGTGAGGAAAAGGGTATTTTTCCCGACCCCTCTATAGTGCAATCCAATTGTAAACAGTGACATTTAAAACCACAAATGCAAGCTATGTGTCAAGATTTTGGAGGTGATGGGATTTCCACTCACACTTTTAAACCTTGACCTTATGAACTACATTAAGGTAAGTTTCAAACATTTGACAGAAAGCTGTATACAGTGGATATAAAAAGCTTACACACCCCTGTTAAAATGCCAGGTTTTTGTGATATAAAAAATGAGACCAGAATAAATAATTTCAAAACTTTTCCCACTTTTAATGTGACCTATAACCTGTACAAATATTCAAATCTTAAAACATTGATCCCAGAAAATCAACACATACACTAAAAATCAAAAGCCCAAAAAGTTTAAACATCTTTTATGCAGGGGAGCAAGACTCTCTGCACCCTCCAAACTCCCTGAAAATTATATATACCATGTCCAAGGTCACACAACAGTTTGAGTAGGGTAAAATACTATTCATCTACTCTACTAACATTTTGGACAACCGACTACTGGCATTTTACCACATATACAACATATGTCAGCATATGTTTCCTCTTAAATCTAACTTCTGACAAAAGTAAGTCATAAACCTGAAGTTTCTATCAAAACAATATCTCCTGGTGGCTATCACAGTTCATGTTACACTGCGTTCATTGAAAGATGCTGACCAAACTTCCACTGAGGATATGCAGCAATACTTGCATGCTCATAGATCCCATCCAGTGACGGTGCTGGTGTAGGTAACATTTCAGATGTTAACTGTCACTGCCCGATGCTTTTTAAATAATTCTACGTCAGTTGCACATTTACTAATTTCTATTTAATGAAATTAGAATTTTGTATGTTTTAAAGAAGACATTGTTGTATTGTTTGTGAAAAAATGGGTCTCTGGGTGGTTGTTGCTTTAAAACATATGGTAGGAAGTTCAAGTGATGTCACAGGATGTGATGTGGTTTTATCTCTTTAAACTGCTTTGAATGTTATCATGCTTATTCTGAAAAAGTCTTTTGGCGCTATAGCTGACAAAAGCGCTCAAATAAAGTGATTTTTGTGGACACCTGTGCTCTGTATTGCTCTATTACCTGGTTCCCGTATTATTGTCTTTAACACACAAGTACCCAAAATTTAAAATCAGCTCTATCACATTGAAGAACATGCCTAACAAGGCGTTTGTGTCTTTTCTTTGGCTAATGACATACATATGTTGGTATATCCTACACCTTAAGTTCTTCTCGGTTTTACCCACATAAAACACCCAACAGGCATTACAATAAACAAGGTAAACCACCCCTTTGGTAAAGCAGATGTAATAACCTGAAGTCCTTAGTGTCAAAGCCCAACTGGGCAGATGTACTGTATCAACATTAGCTAAAAATGTACATTGGGAACATCTTCCACACCTGTAGGTTCCCCTTTTCCCCACCATGTCACCATCCCCATGGGGCTTCTTCTTTTCAAAAATGTCATTGAGTTTATAGTTTCTCCTTTAACTTATTGCAAGCAGTTGTTAAACAGACCAAGTCTGTTTGACATTCTTTTAAACATATCCCAGACACTATTTATGGCCCTCTTTACCCAACCTGTATCCCGGTTGAAAGTAATAACTAAGTGTGGTATATGAGGGTCAAAATATGAAAGGCCTGCTGTATTCAAATTCCCTTCCCTTGTAGTTATCAGTCCACCGTCCAAACCGTATCTAAGCAGTGGCAAGTACATCAACCCCCACCCATTGAGAATTTCATCTTTAATAAATTGAATAAGGTCTTCTGGATAACCTCTTTGTAAAAACAAAGTTTGAACATAATCCAGTTCCTTAATCAGTTCTTCCTTTTCTGATGTCATACATGCTACTCTGAGCATCTGGCCCTTCACTATGTTTCTTTTTTTGAAAGAAAAGATGATTACTATTATAATGTAAGTAAGAATTGGGAAAACATTTTTTCCATTACACCTGGGATATGTATCTATGATTTAAGAAGTCATTCCTAATACAGACATCCAAATAATGAACCTCATCCATATTAGTGGTATAAGTGAAGGCCAGAAATTCTGTGGTCTGGTTTAAAAACTTCATAAACTGGGTAATCCGTTCCTGAGGACCTCTCCAGATGATAAAAAATATCATCAAAAAATGAAAATATTTGAAAATGTATTCCTTGAAGGTAGATTCAAAAACAAATTGCTTCTCCCAGTATAAGATAACTATATTTGCAAATATAAGGGCACAGGAGAAACCCATAGCAACACCATCTAACTGGTGATAATATTCCCCCTGATAATACAAAAAAATGTTTTTGAGAACTAACTCCATATTCTCAAGTGCTAATCTGAAGTTGTTGCCTGATAAAAAATCAAATTCCATCAACATGTACTCGAACCTCTCCAAACTGGTACCATGGGGTATAACTGAAAATAAATTATTGACGTCTAGTGTCAAAAATATAAAGTTTTTATCATAATTCAGCTGACATATTTTATTCAAAAAAATCCCAAGAATTGTCCAGAATGTGAATGTGGGGGTATAGTTTGTAGAAAGGTTTTAATTTTTTTGTCTACAAAGATGGCCAACGGTTGCGTATTAGACCTTTCAGATGTAACAATAGGTCTTAGTGGTGGATTTAATACATCCTTGTGGACCTTCAGAATACTGAAGATACCAGGAATGTATGTTTTTTGTACTCTAAAAACGTTGAATAGCTTTTCATCAATTAAACCTTGCAACAAGTTGTCCTCAATGACCAAATCAATTTTACTATAGGCTATATTAAGCTAATTCTTGGAAACAATAGAGTATCTAGTGTCTGAATTCAGTATCTCCATCATTTGTGCCACATACATCATGTTTTCCATCAACACCACTCCCTCTCCTTTGTTGGGTTTCATTGTTGGGTTTCATTACCCGCAACAAATTATTTTGAGTTATTTTAGTAAGTACTAGTTTCCCCTAGGTTGTGAAGTTATTGGCAAACTGTTTTTTCTTACCCCCTTGCTGTCTCCACTCTCTAATTACCAGGCTCTCAAAATTACTAAGTTCCGGGTGGAGGGGGGGGGGGGTTGAAAATACTTCTTTTTGTCAAACCAATTGATTGGTTTACCAAAAGTTGGTTTTGAAACATGTTTTCAAAATTTAATTTCCGAGTGAACAATTTAAGTCCCCTTTGTTTGCCGGAACATATGTAAAACCTTATTTAAAAAGAGTGAAAAAAATCACTGTTAATAACTGTATCGGTGTAATTATAAATATGAAATTTTTTTGAGAAAATACCACATTTAACCATTATGTCATTTTCAGGCAGTATAATATTGGTAACAAGATCAACTGGGGCATCATTCAGTATTTCTCCTTGTTCTACAATGGTCCTAAATGTGAGAGCTGCATTTTGTGTGTAACTACTTACTTGGGAGGGTAACATTGTCTTCCCTGATATCTGGGTGTGTAACCACTGGCTGTCTCTGCATAACAGGGGTGTGTTTGCTGGTTCCTTATCCTCTCCACTTTCCTGGAACCCTCTTCCCCCAAAGAGGTTTCATGTCTAGCAACACCCACCCAGGTGTTTTCATGTGACTCTCTATTACTATTGTTAGTATTCCCATGAGATGTAGCGTCCCTCTGATAATTCTTGTTAATGAACCTATTACCTCTACCTAAAGAGCGGTTTACATTGAAAGTCTTTTGCGTTTGTTTAACACTAGTCATATATGCTGTCCTATTAGAGTAATCCCTATGGTCCCTATCTAACTTAATTAATTTCCTTTTCTAATTCCTGTTTGCCACTTTGTCAACATCTTGAAAAATCAACAAGTATTCATGTTTATATTCATTAATGCAAAACAGCAAATCACCATGTATTTCTTGAATTAAAATATCAATTTCATCTTTTAATGTCCCAATAATTTTCTCATTGTTATTTACCATAGCCTTTAAAAGAGCAAGACCACAACCATTCAAAATGTTCACAACCTCCTTAAAAAATTTCGAACCAGTCTCAACATTGTTAGGGAACTTAGCCAATCTAAGCCCTTTTGGAACATAGTTCCATTGAATACATTCATTGAAAAAACAATTGTCTAGTAGTAAATTCCTATATTTTAAAATGTTGGTCTTTAAATCATTACATTTATTTTTATAAGGTAAACTCTTGTGGGTAGACTACCAGCATTAGTCTCTGCACAAACAAAACTTTTATTAAGCCAAGCATTCACATCAATGTCCTGATAACACTCTAAATGAACAAGTTCATTAATAATTCTGTTGTGATTAACACTGCCTACATCAACGGCATCCACTTGTTCCAAAACGGCTGTGTTCTCTTCTCGGTAACGCTGGTAAGAACACTGACTGTCTCTGGATTGTGATGTCACTTCCTGGTTACCAGGATTTCCTTGCCCACACAGAATAGAAACCTGTAAATCATAAAAAGCCTCATCGGATTGTGAAAAAGTTTGTATGAGCTTAGTTAATTCACCCACAAAAGTCCTGTTGATGGTATTGGACTGTGGGACTTCTCTGATACCTTGCATGTCCATAGTAAATAAAACTAGTAACACCAAAAGTCCTTCAGATGCAGGTACCAATAAAGGATGTCCCTCCACAATAAAACAAAACACCACATATTAAATCCAATTTTTATTACAGTAGCAAAGTGAGATTTAACACTTTTGTCTCCTAAACAGGAAACTTCAACTTGAGTGTGTTAAACACAATGATAGGGGAGGTGATTGGGAAGCCAGGCTTGAATTTATAGAAATGATGTGGGAATTGCACCTGGATGTCTGTGTCTTCCCAGGATTTAATGACCACACTTCTATTGTACCTGCTTTAAAATTGAGAGTGGCTAACTTGAAATGACTTTCATTATGCATTATTTATATTTTCATATTTTTATTACCAAAATATGGAATTTTATACAAATGTACTTTTTATGAGTATTTAAATGGTAACTGCATAACATTTTTACATTACTTGTGTTTATTGTTTGATTGATTGGGTTTTTAACAAATGACTGCACTTGTTTGTCTATTTACATGAAGAGGAAACATATGTTTGTTGATTCTGATTCTTACTTTGCTACCGAAATAAACAGTGGATTTAATTTGTGGTGTTTCATTTTATTGTGGAGGGACAGCCTTTATTGGTACCTGCATCTGAAGGACTCTCAAAAAAAAATAAACATATATTATTAGTCAACAACACAAATAACAGTATATAAATACATAGGCCAACAAAACAAACTATTTACATGAGTGCCTAAATTGATGTAATCAAAAGAAAAATATCTTCAAAATATCAAATATGTTCATATAGTATATCAGTTATTTCTCTTCAGTATTTCCACTACTTTCTGCCAGGAGATCTAATAAGTAGTGGTCTTTTCTGTTCTTCTTCTGATAGTTGCTAATTCCATTTGAGATAGAGACAATACAATGCTTCTGAAGTCTTTAAAAGGTGGAGATGTTTCACTCTTCTAATTGGATGTAATTGTCTTACACATGATGGCTATAAGAATCCATAGGAGTGAAAATTTTGCTCTGGGGACACATTGTGGAATGGGTGCATTAAATAAAATTAAAGATTTAGTCAACTGAAAGTTATCATTAAAAACGGTTTGTAAAAATTGGTTCATCCAATCCCAAAACACTTTAAGCAATATACAATAAAGAAACATATGCTGCCAATTTGCCTTCAATTTTTCTTTACATCTCCAGCAACAAATTAGTTGGTTAAACATTAATGGGGTGTGAAAAAGACATATGAAGATATTTCCAAGCAAATAATTTCCATTGGATTGACAGAGATATACATTTAGAAGAAATCATTATTAATCTTTTCTCACTATCATCATGGGTTTGATTATTAATTTATAATAGTCACAAACATTTTATTTGCAATATATTTTTGTGCTTTTTATTATTTTATAAATCTTTGATAAGTAACCTTTTCCTTGAACTACATGGTTTGTTAAGTAAATCAGGTATTCAATAAATTTAGAGATATTTTATCTGACAGCTGGACTCATTAACTCTAATATATTTCTAACATATTGCCTTAAATATTGCATTGTTAGCCACATATTTCCTTTAAGATTACATTTTCTTCACAGTTTGCCATTATGTAACAGCTGATGCCAATATATTAATTATTTTTCTTTAAAATTTTTAATTATAACCACATCAAACATATTCATACAATCATGAGTATAGGCAATACCGTATAATAAAAATACCCATGCCTTCATTTCTGGATTCTTATTTAGATAATTATTATATCATTTTAATGTATCTGTTATAAATTTGGAAGTTATATATCTTGTTATCCAAAACTGCATATTCTCTCACCATCCTGTGGAAATTATTAGGTGCTAGCTCTGTATATTGCAGTGACATTGACTTGATTTTAATCAGATACTTTCCTGTATTTGCTTCCATTTAGCCAAATAAGAGTTATTCATCCACAAGAATAATGTCTTTATAACAGATGACAAATCATAAATCTCTGTGTCTGGAAGATTTATACCCTTGCTTCCCAATTATTCAAATGATGATTAATAGGTATTTTAGGTTTACTATAATACCATAAGAAGTTTAACATTAATTTGTTAAACTGATAAATATATTGTTTGGAGGGGGAACAGAGAATGCTTGTATAAGATATAATAATTTTGGGAAAATAATCATCTTAATTATGTATAATCTGTCATCTATTATAAAGAAGAATTTGTTCCATTTCTGTATTAGACTTTTTATATGATTTAAAATATTGCTATAATTAGTAGTTAATGTCTCACTTGTATTTGTAGTTAGTATAACCCCCAAGTATTTGATTTTATCATCAGAGGCAAGATACTGAGAATATTTCTTATTTGAATTCTTTTTGTCAGAGTTTATTAGCAACCATTTTGCTTTGTTTTCATTAAATTGGAGACAAGAAAGAGACTGAGAGTAATCCATTGATTTCATTAAAGCAGATAGTGAATTAACATTATCATTTAGAGTTAGCAAAATGTCATCAGCAAAAATCTGTATTTTCATTTCTAGTTTATTCCCAAGCAGTATACCATTAATGTTTGAATTCATTCTAATATAATGTGCAAAGGGCTCTATTAATAAAGCAAACAAGAAAGGAGATACAGGAATCCTTGCTTAGTGCCCTTAGTAATTGATACTGAAGTAGAGAAAATGACCCAATATTGACATAAGCTAAAGCTTTACAAATAAAATTACTTTATTAATTGAGTAATGTTATGCAAGAAACCATAATTTTCTAAAGCTAGAACTGGATAGTGCCAATTAACTGAGTCAAATGCATTGTTTATGTCTAGACTCATTAGGGTCATATTCTTCTTTTGGTTGACATAATCAGAAAAAATATTATTTTAATGTTATCATAAGTGTTTCTGTCTTTTATGAAGCCTGTTTGATCCTCATCTATTAATAAAAGAAGTAACTGCTTAATTCTATCAGCATGAACTGCCATGAACATTTTATAATCAACATTCAAAAGAGAAATAGATCTATAAGAGAAAAGAATAGTTATGTAAAATCTTTCCATAACCATAGATGTCCTTCTCTTCTATGTTGCAGTATTCTTTACATATGGGTTGTATTCCCCCCATTGACCCAACATGTGGCTTGTATACAAAAGCTTACAGCCACTGCCAGTACGTAGGGCATAGCATGAGGCTCTAACAATGTCAGCCATAAAAGAAATGTCTGCACGTACCATCCTCAGAACAGGTTAGCCCTATGAGGAACAACAATCCTAAGGCAAACGAGGAGTCATCTTAGAAAGTAACAAGTTGTAGGGGATAAGGTGGAAGGGACAGCATACTGCAACATAGAAGAGAAGAACATCCATGGTTATGGTAAGATTTTACACAACTATTCTATGTCCTTCTATTTAGAGTTTCAGTATTCTTTACATATGGGAGACTGCCAAATCTCAAAAGGAACCAAGAGAGGTGGCTGGAGAAGAGGAAGAAAGTGAGGAAGCATCTTCCACAAATCCATGCAGAACTGTTCAAGCCAATCCTGCCTTGGACCTAGAGATAGTATCCAACTTGTAATGTTTAATAAAAGTATGGTCAGAAGACCAAGTAGCAGCCTCCAAAATGGAATTGGCATCTAGTTCTTTAAAGAAAGCCCCCAATGAAGAAACAGATCTGGTGGAATGGGCTCTGACAGAAAATGGTACAGATTTCCCATGAAAATCATAGCAAAACACAATAGCTTTAGAAATCCAAGATGAACTAGTTTGCTTGGAAACAGGTAAACCCACAGCTCTGGGGTAAAAAGATACAAAAAGTCGATCTGACCTCCTTATAGATTTTGTTATGTTCAGGTAAAATCTGAGTTGCCTGTGTGCATCTAAAGTATGTTAAATCCTTTCACTTGAGGATTGAGGAGAAGGAAAATGGTGGGCAGTTGAATGGACTGATTAAGAGACAAGTCATTCACCACTTTAGGCATGAATGAAGGGTTAGATCTCAAAGACACTCTATCCTTGTGGAAGAGCAAAAATGGATGGATGCCATCACATCCTGAATCTCAGAAACCCATTAAGCACAAGTCAAGGCTACCAGAAGCACTATTTTTAAGTGCAAAACTTTAGACGAGCAGAGGCTGCAGGCTCAAAGGGAGCCAGGTTGAGCTTTTCTATGACATAGGTGAGGTCCCAAGGAGGAGGCACAGGTTTCCTGGGAGGTTTGATATGTAGAACACCTTTAAGAAAAAGTTTAACCTTCATTCTGGAAGCTAATGGAGGCATTAATGGCAAATAGGCAGAATGAGCGGAACAGTGGACTTTCACTGAGGAATATGACAGACCACTTTTAAGCAATTCACACAAGAAAGGACTACTGAAATGTCCACAGAAAGTTGATCTAGATTTCTTTTATGGCACTAGACAGAAATTATTTTCCATTTGGAAATGTAAGATTCCCTAGTATTGGGTTTCCTGGCCTCCTGCAAAACCCTAAGCATGTCCTGGGAGAAAAGGTGACTAAAAGGAATCAGAAGTTAATCACCCACAAGGTCAACTGTAGAGCTGACAGATGTGGATGGATCAAGAATACCTTGTCCTGCATGAGTAGGCCCAAATGGTGAGGCAACTTGTGGTGATGGCCCTTGGCGAATTGCAGAAGAAGAGGGAACCAATGCATTCTTGGCAAAAAGGGAGTCACCAACAAGATTTTTGGTTTGTTCTGCTGAATTTTCAGTAGGACTTTTTGAATGAGAGGGAAGGGGGGAGAATGCATAAAAAATCCCCTTCCATAAAAAAGACGGTATTCATCTTCCAAGCCAGAGAGTGAGGGACCCTGGCACAAAAGAGAGGACGTTGTGTGTTTTGAGAGGAGGCAAAAAGGTCCAGGTGTGGAGTACCCCACAGGTGAACCAGATCCAGGAACACATCCCTGTGAAGAATCCACTCCTGGAATTGTGTCATGGATCTGCTTAATGCATCCTCCACTCAGTTTTGAGCTGAGGCTAGGTAGACAACTTGCAGGGTTACTTTGTAGTGGATGGCCAATTCCCATGCATTGAGGGCTAACCAGCAAAGAAGGTATGATTTGGTGCCCCCTTGGTTGTTTATGTACCAGAGGACAGTGGTATTGTCTGTAAAAATCTTCTGAGGACCTGGTAAGAAAAATGGATGAAAGGTTTGCAAGGCCAGAATCAGATCCCTCATCTCTCGGATGTTGATGTGCTCCCTCTGATGAGAAGGGGTCCAAAGACCCCGAACCTTCCTGGAAGCAAAGGTTATTCCCCATCCTATGTTAGAGGCAGCTATGAAAAGCTGCAGTGAAAACTAGGGTAAAAGAAGAGGAAGACCTGGATTCTGAGAGAGCTGCTGAATCCACCAATGGAGCTCTGTTTTCAGGCAGGATAAAAGAGGGACAAAGACATCTAAAGGATGAGCATGCTGAGACCATGTTGTCTTTAGAAACTACTGAAATTTCCTCATATGAAGCTTGCAGAAGACAGCATGGGAATCATGGAAGCCATGAATCTGAAAAGTCTCAAAATTCCCTGGCCAAGATAGAAGGAAGAGTCAGAAGAAGGCTGTCAATGAAGGTCATGAGAGAGAGCGAGAGAGAAAGCCTTGTCTGTAGGAAGGTAAACCATCATCAGATCTGTCCTGAACCAGCACCGTATGGAAATGAGATCCTGAGATGGAGTCAGACTGGATTTCATTAAATTTATTGTAAACCCTAGGCCTTGAAAAAAAAGAATGGCTTGCACAAGGATTTGTTTTAACTGATTCAAACAGTTGGCCAGGAAAAGAAGGTAATCTAAATAGGGGTAAACTTGAACCCCTTGGACCCTCAGAAAGGCAATGGCCAGAGCCAGGCATTTTGTGAAAACCCTTGAGGCAGTGGAAAGACTAAAAGACAAGGCAGAAAACTGAAAGTGCAAAGAATCCACCAAGAAACATAAGAATTTCCTGTACTGAGGGTGAATGGGAATATGCAGGTAAACATCTTTGAGATCCAGAGAAGCCATGAAATATTGAGGAGATTGGGGAAAAGAGTTAAAAGAGTTTGCAGTGCAGCATCCATAAAGAAGGCACTTCCGGGAAGGTGCTTAAGTGGGAGAGATCTAGAATGAGTCTCCAAGGACCATCCTTTCTTGGAACAAGAAATATTCTGCCATAAAACCCCTTTCCTCTTTGTTCTAGATGTACTGACTGAATGGTGCCTTGAGAAAGAAGTTGAGCTAAAAACTGAGGGAATAGATGAAACTGACAGGAAGGGGGTTGAGAAATCTCCAGGAAAGGAAGAAGGGTCTTCCATGTCATAAAGTACACTTTTTGGATGATAGAAAGAACCCAGTACTCCTGTGTGATCTCCATCCAGGTTGGAAAGGAAAGAGAAAGGCAAAGACAGAGAGATGTGTGACTTGGAAGAAGGGAGTGGTTGTCACAGAGAACTGGATCTGACCTGAAAGGGCTGCTGGGATGGAGGAACAGGAGAAGCAGATTTTGATTGAGGAGGTCTCCTAGAAGACTTCTTAGACATAGTACCAGAGGTAGAAGCAGAGGAAGATCAAGCAGGTCACCTGACAAATGATGTCTTTACAGGAAATTTCCTATGGAATATGGGAACTGGTGAGACAAGCAAGTGTTTCAAATGTGGGAGTTCCTTACCTTTTTCCTGGAGAGATTTAAAAAGTTCTGCAACAGCTGGACCAAAAAGGGCAGATGTGTCTAGAGAAGCATCCAGTAACTTGGCTTTTATATCATCAGGTAAAGCTTGAAGCCTTAACCAAGAATGCCTTCTAAGAACAGATGCAGAAGCCACATCATTGGAAGATGCCTTTACAGCATCATAGCTGCACTTAATTGAATGTCTACTACTTGAGAAGATGCAGACAAAAGAGAGAAAACCTGGGATTTAACCTCTGAGTCTGGTAACTAGGCCAAGGCCTGAGATGCCTGAGAAAGCAAAGCCAAAGAATATCTGGTCATGTCTCTGGTAATTGATGGCTCTAATAGCTAAGGTGGATGAATTGTACACCTTCTTACCCAGTCTTTCAAGACTCTTGCTTTCCTTATCAGAGGGAAGGAACTTAGCAGAAGGAGACAAATGAGAAGATTTATCAGAGACAATGTAAACCACAGCTGGGTTAGTTGAGGGGCATTTATAAAGAAACGTATGGTCATCAGGGACTTAAAATCTATCAGATCTCTTGGTAGCAGGTGCCTAGGAGTCAACGTTTTTTGAAGTGGATGCAAAAGCATCCAGGAAAGCTGGAAGAACAGGAGAAACAGCAGAGGGTGCGGGGACCTCCATTTGAAGCAGATCGTTATAACGCTTTTGTTCTTCAGAAATCTGGGAACAATCCCATTTGAAAAATTCCTGCATCTTATTAATAGTTTCCCCAAAGAAAAGTTCTTCCATTGGGGAATCTCCCCCATTAGACTTCTCCTCAGAAGAAGCATATTCCAAAGGAGAAATAATCTGGGTGGAATATGCAAGGAAGTCTTCATCAGAGGGGAATCCCAGATTAAGAGAAAAGGATCCGAGACTTGGTAACCTGCACAGAGGAAAAAGCCTGAGGCTGAGAAGCCTGCACTGGAGAAGAAGAAAAGTCAGGAAAAAAGAGAGAAGAGGAAGGGCTCAAAGCCATCAAGGCCTCAATAAGACCCTGTAAGAAAACATCCCAATCCAACTTAGGAGTGGAAGGGATATTTACATGTTTGGTCTTTTGTTTCTTTTTAGCATGTCTTTCCAAGGGAAGAGAAAAGGCAAGGAAGAAGAGAGTGACATAGGCCAAATGTCCAGTTGATCTCTAGATGAAACGGCAGGAACATCACCGGAGACTTCCAGCTAAACAAGCCTGGTTCCCTATGTCACACAAACTGGACATCTGTATTGCCTCAGACATGCTAGGATCTGCACCCTTGCTGGCTTCCCCAGAGGTACCTATGGAAGAAGTGGACCTGACCTCTGAATGTACCACTGGGTCTTCACTGACCTCAGGGGGAACATCAGAGGTGGAAGACAGCTGAAGAGGATTCAGGTTTTGGCTTATGCACCTTCCTCTTCAAATTTGGCTCAGCTGAAGGACTTGCAGAACCCTCCATCGTGTCTCTAGCCAGATGTTTTAGTTTTTGGTTCTTGAGATAAAGATTTAAGGCCAAAAGATGGCTATGTAAGGTCTTAGGCATGAAAGCCTGACAAATATAGCAGGAATAGTGATCGTGACTAGGACCCCAAACAAAAAAGACAAATGTTGTGACTATCTTTATGTGGACTCTGCCTTCCACACCTACACTTGCCATTCCTGGATGACATGAACAACAACAAAACTGCAGTAGCAATAAAATAAATCCCCAATGGATACTTATCTGAAGCTGAAAGAAATACAGACAGAATCCAAGTGCAGACCCTACATAAGAGTCAACCTTCTGAATGGCAGAAAAAAAGTTCTGAGGATGGTACTTGCAGACATCCCTTTTATGATTGACATTCTTAGAGCCTACGTGCAACATCTAATGTACTGGTAGTGGCTGTAAGCTTTTATATACAGGCCGGATGTCAGGTTGATGGGTGGAATAAAACCCATATGTAAAGAATACTGCAACATTGAATAAAAGGACATCATTCATTAGCACTTTTTCAGATTTCAAAATAGGGAATATTACCATATACTTCCAAGAAGAAGGTATAGCTATGCCTTCCTTTACTAAATTGAACACCCTTGACAACAAAAGAATAGCCTCCTTAGGCATATGTTTAAACATTTCTGTAATAATTTTGTCTATGCCAGGTGCTTTGTTATGTTTTAACTTATTAATTTGAAATTTGATTTCAGTCATTGTTATTTGCTTATCAATTTACTTGATATGCTGGTTCTGTAATTTAATTTTTATGTTTGCCTTAAAAATTAACTTACTATGTTTTATGATTCTAATTCTGTAGTTTGTGAGTTAATATTAGAATAATGCATTCTAATTGCTTCCAGTATTCACTTTAAATCTGAAACTTTCTTCCTGGTGCCCAGCATATAAATTTCATTTATGTGATTTGATTTTAGTATTTTTTAGTTTTATTTGCTATTCTCCTTTTATTTCTAGAATTCATTGAATAAGACACAGGTCTAATTTTCTCTAGATCAGTCATAGTTTTGTGATGTAATATTTCTAAATATGTTTTATTCTTTTCTTGCAATTCATTAGCTAAGTGCTTCATACCCCTTTGAATGTAAAGTTTTAACTTATTAGGTGCAACCCCACCTAGTCTTTATTCCATTCCTTTCTCTTATTTTCATATCATGCTAAAGTTGTATCATGTATATAAGACTTCAGTGAGTCTTTTATATATATATATATATATATATATATATATATATATATATATATATATATATATATAAATGTGAAGTATCTTCAGTAATATTTAGGATTCTATTTTCCTGAAGAAATACTCCTTAAAGTCTTTTAAATTTGTTACGTAAGATGGTATTCTGGTGACAAACACCTTTTATCTTGTGTGCACTTCTAAATCAAATGTAATTTTGTTGTGGTCTGACAATAGACATTAAATTACCTTAATGTTGTCTACCTTTGTAATTAGTTCTCTTGATAGGTATACTCTAGCAATTCTTGAATAGGAACCATGCCGATGTAAGTAAAATGTGTAAAATAATAAGTCTGACTCAGCATATTCATTTATATCTAGTAGATTAAACATGTCAATAAATTCCATCAATGCCTTTGATGATGCAGTTTTCCTATGTCTGCTTGCTCATTATGTAATTAAAATCTCTAGGTGATATTATATTTCCTTTTGAGTATTGTATGATGTCTTCTATCTGTTGCTTAACTGCCTTGACTCACAACCCAGGGATCCAGTACAGATTCACTAATGCATATATTTTCCCACTTAACTCTAAGTTTAGTAAACAGAACATTCCTGATCTATCCTCATAGGTACTTATAAGTTTAGGCATTCAAATTGAGTTCTTCCATAGAACTATTACTCCTCTGTTTTTTGCTTAGGATGTGAGCTTGCTAAAACTGTATAATTACTAATATTGAATTTGTTCAAGTCTACTTGTAAAAGGTGCATCTCCTGCAAAAATATAATGTTGTTGTGTCCTTCGGCTTATCCCGGTCAGGGGTCGCCACAGCGGAACTCCGGTCTGCTAATGTTTGGTAGTGGATTTTTACGTGCCGAGTTACCAGCCCTGATGCTCAACCTTCAATGAAGGCACACCCATTCACGCATGCCTCCACACAGAAGACGCTCTAGCTGAGAATCGAACGGGTCAACGTCTTGCTGTGAGGCGACAACGCTACCGCAGCACCACTACCGCTGCAAAAATATAATGTATGGATTGGAAATGTTTAAATATTTAATCAAACTTCCCTTTTTCCTGCTGTTGTTTAAGCCATTTACATTAATGGAAATGCATTTCATACTTAAACTGTTGTTTACAAAATTTCTACACATATATATGCTATTATCAGAAAGAAGGGAAAAAACATATATAAAAACTAGAGGAAATGACCTGACTACCTGTGAAATGATATATCCAGTGTATATAGGCACCCAAAATTGTAGAAAGAAGAAATAAAACATTAAATACTGAATTAAAAAAATAGCCTGTACAATCTATGGGGAAAAAGAACCCCCACACTTGAATTGCCATCCATGTGCACCTCCTAAAGCCCCTATCCATTTCATTCCTAAGTCTGACTATCTAATAACTATACTTTTACCAGAAAGGAACCACTTATTATTATGTGCAATTTAACTAACATATATAATTGTATACCAGCCCCGATATAAAAAGATATCGCCACTTAAATTTGTATCTTCTTCACTTCATGATTATATATATATATATATATATATATATATATATATATATATATATATATATATATGTATATCATCATCTTCTTTCGGCTGTTCCCGTTAGGGGTCGCCACAGCAGATCACCTGTTTCCATTTCTTCCTGTCCTCTGCATCTTGCTCTGTCACACCAACCACCTGCATGTCCTCTCTCACCACATCCATAAACCTTATCTTAGGCCTTCCTCTTTTCCTGTTACCTGGTAGCTTCATCCTTAGCATCTTTTTCCCAATATACTCAGTATCCCTCCTCAGCACATGTCCAAACCAATGTAATCATGCCTCTCTGGTTTTGTCTGCAAACCTTCCAACCTGGGCTGACCCTCTAATATATTTATTCCTAATCCTGTCCACCCTCGTCACACCCAGTGCAAATCTTAACATCTTTAATTCTGCCACATCCAGCTCAAACTCCTGCCTTTTTGTCAATGCCACTGTCTCCAACCCATATAACATAGCTGGTCTCACTACCCTCTTGTAGACCTTTCCTTTCATTCTTACAGGTACTCGTCTGTCACAAATCACTCCTGACACTCTATATATATCAAATTAAACTTAAAATGTTAGTGAAACATTTAAAAACATTAAATCTTACATTAAAAATTGAATAAATGCAGCTAATGAACCAAAACAGTTATTTAAAACAATTATATTTTTAGCACAGATTCTATTATAAAACCTATGCAGTAAGTGCAGTATGTTACATCATGCAGAATGAACCAATTGGTTTTAGAGAAAGACTTCACTTTTTTAAATAGTACTTAGAATAAGCAAGATATATAATATATATATATATATATATATATATATATATATATATATATATATATACACACACACACACACACACACACACACACACACACACACACACACACACACACACACACATATTTGTACTTATTGATTTGCTTTGCATTGATATAAGGTTATTAAAGAGAGACCATATACTTTACTTTAATATACTTTACTATAAATCAAATATTTTGTTATGTAGTGTTATGTTATGAATACTTTAATAAAAACAAAAGCATATAGACAAGAATAGATAAAATAAAATTAAAAAAAAAGCTTTAACCTTTTTTTTCCTTATGGAGTATGTATAAGTTGAAATGTCATTTAAGTAGTTTTGAATGCATGACAGTTGTTAATGTAAATACAAACAAAAGGAATAGTAATTACGAAACTATCTTTTAGTCTTTTTTTCTGTCCACTAATTTCCAGTTGTTCTTCTCTGAAGCCACTACAATCAATTTCTTCTGATTGATCTATAATATTATTGTTTAGTAGATATGAAACAGCAGAGTCTAATGTGTTGAAGGATTTGGTGCCATCGAGAAGGAAAACTGTAAGTCTTGCAGGAAACAAAAGATGAACTTTCAAATGTTTCTTTTGCAGTTCTTTAATTAATGGTAAATATTCCTTTATTTCTGTACTCACTGCAGATGAATAGTCATTATCAAATCTTATGATGCTGCCATTAAAGTTAACTGGAGAGTTTGCCCAAGCTGTTCTCAATACCAGTTCCTTGTCTTGAGAGGAGAAAAAGTGTACAATTATAGATCTGGGATTTTGGGTTGCCTTTTTAGAAGATAAAAAAGTTACTAGTGACCTATGAGTTATTTCTATGCCATCGGAAAGGGACTTCTGTAGATTTAGAACATTAGGTAGCCAAGATGTAAGGAAATTTAGCATGTTGCTCCCTTCTGTTTTCTCTGGGAAGCCATATATGCGAAGATAATTCCTTCTTGATATTTTCTAGATCATCAGTTTTGACTAAGAAAAGAGGTTTTGTTTCCAAATAAATTCCACTTGAAGTTCTTGTTTATTAACTCTGCCCTGTAGGTCATTTAAAGTGTCTTCCATACTGGCAATCCGGGTATTATATTGCATTATCATTTCTTTCAGCTGTTCTGTTTGATTTGTACTCTTCTCTTTAAAAGAGTCCAGTTTATTGTCCAGTTTACCAATTTTTATTGATAAATCATTCTTAGAAGAAAGCAAAGCCTCCTTCCTCACTGACTGGTCCTGTGCATTGCTTTTAGAGTAACTCATCTTGAGAAATTGCCAGTGTCCTTTCTGTGCAGATGTTGACAGAAATTTCAGCAAACAAAGAAAAACATTACAAAATATTCTTCAAGAAACTTTAAGAAATATAAATACGTAGGTTTAATAAATCATTTGGTCCCAATTTTTAAAATGTTCTGTCAGAAAAGCATATTAGACATCAGAGCTAAGGGAAAGTGCTGTTAACCAGCCAGCATCTTGGCCATGCCCCCAGACATCAAACTTTTTGAAGGCATCATCATTAGAGCCCAGTAGCCTCTCCCTGATATAGTCATGAAGGAGAGAGAGCAGTCTTGTGCTCCATCATGCACCATGCAGGAGCTCTCCGGCAAAGACCGTAGCAGAAGCTGCCATTCTACCAAATCTCCTTTAAAAATTATATCACTTTCAAGAGAAAAAAAAATAGTTTGTACATTATGCTTACAATGTGATTTCTAAATTGTGGGTAGTGCAATGTGGAGTTCAGAAGAAGAGCGATTTGCACACCTGGGCAGGTTTTCCACCTAAGTTCATGGCCATAAGCTGTAAGAGGTCTACACTACTTTATATGGTAAATAAACATTTGGAAGATAAATTAAATATTTGGGCAGCTCTAGTAGGAGGAAGAGAAGTACTTTCAGGACCTATCGGCAGTCTGAGGAAGTACGCAGTACTTTGAAAGTGTGTGGTAAGCTGTTTTTTATCTTCCATTCTAAGGATGTGCAAACTTTTCTAGGAATTTGAAATTAGAAAAAGGTTAACAATATGAATGCATGCTTGCAGGTGATTTCTGTTTGTAGATTTCACTGGCACCAAAGTAGCGCATGATATCAACAACCTGTTCCCATACATCTGTCAATATTATAAGAAAAGGTATACTCTAAAAATGGGTAAAGTTGTGTGACCAATGTATGAGTTTTTTACACCATTGGTATTTAACCCAGTGTAAATTATTCAGTGTACACATGAAACAGAAAAAAAAATGTACTGTCCCACAAGCTGGTGTAATGCACATGTTCTCAAGCCATCCTCTTGTCCCTAGGGGCCATATTGTGGGTAAAATTGGTTTATGTTAACTAGGCTTGCAAAGGCTCTTGAGCCATTAGACTAGTAATTGCCTATGAAACTATTAGTTTTCTAGGTGCTGGAGAGCTAGGATAAGATGGAAACAAAGTATAAGAGACAAAAGATATTCCATGTTTCTATCACTTTTTCTTAGTGAGTTTGTTTACTAGGTATAGTGGATGGAAGCATTGGTTGATCAAGTAAACAATCAAAAATTCAACTAATGTTAGCTTGTGTCACTAAAGCAACATTAGCAGAGGGATGACATACTAAAATTACTACCTTATGCAGGCCTGTAGTTGTTGACTACATATACTCAGAAGAATTCTCTTTTCTATAAAATTGGGGGAAGTAAATCGCAATTGTCCTGAGTGGGAAAACATTTTTAGATATTTTAATATTTCAGTTATTATCTAGAACTAAATGGTGCATAACACTACAACAGTGAACTAGTCATCATTATAAATATTGTTCAGTATAATACCAGTGATAATACACTACCTGAAACGTATAGCCGTAACTGGCAATAGGTGTGACTGCACGTGTGTGTGTGTGTGTGTGTGTGTGTGTGTGTGTGTGTGTGTGTGTGTGTGTGTGTGTGTGTGTTTTATGGAAGAATGGAGCAGCCACCTCTCAGTGTGTGTATTGGCTCTAAGTGATGGTCACTATTGATGATACCCCAACCCATGTACAAAATGGAAAAAAGGGTTGATGATGATGCCAATGCTATAACCTGTTATGGATCACAATATGTCTGTGTATAGTTGCATATTTGCCTTGCCTTGTTTGATATGATACTGCTATTTCTGAAATTTTATGTTAATACTCTGTTTTTTATTTGTTTGTTTGTTTTGGTTTCATTCATCATTAAAATCAATAAAAAGTATTCAGCTTAAAAAGGTATTCCATAATATCAGGACAATTGTCCCTGATTATACCTGTCACTACTGTGGTAAGGGTATGGTCTACCCTATATGATGGCCTGTGGTGGCTACAGCAGTCCCATGCCTACACACACATAATACATGCATCCCCCAACACACTCTGCTAGGGTAGATCTCAAGGTATCTCTTAATATTAGCTAGAGAGATAGCAAACTTATTCAGTGTATAACCAATGGTCCTACCAGATCAGATAAGGCCTGTGGGGAGTGCATGTGTACTACTACATAGCAAGTATATCTGCTGTTTATATACTCTGATATCTGTTTCAGATGGCATGTACCCACAGCCCTTCCTGTGATCAAGGTATTGTATAATTAGGTTACTCCCTCCGTTTTTTTGCTGTAATCCTACTAGTCTCAGTTGCTTCAGTTGTATACATCTCTCTCTCTCTCTCACTCTATCTGTATGTATATATATATATATATATATATATATATATATATATATATATATATTTATATATATAGAGCTCTGTGTCATGTGTTTACAGTTGTCTGCATATCTGGTGGACAAGGTTGGCAGTAGAGGCTGAGCAATTTCAATCCTTCTTAAAACGATGTCCTGCTACATGCATTTAGGACATGAGGATGGCACCTTTTGAGAGGTGGGGATGCTAACCAGCATTTATGAGGACAAGTGTGGAAGACAGTGGTTTGTTACACAAGTGCCATTGGGAGGGCACAATTGCACACTACAGCAGTGTTGTAAGCATGTTGCCAACACACTGTACTGCAGTGACAAGGCAAAGGTATTCTCCAGAGCACTGAAGAGGTCTGCTACAGCTGAGCCACCAGGAGCAGCAGGCTGACAGAGGTACAGGATATCTGAGTATCCCTGATGGCACACAATGCTTTAGGGATCATTTCTGGAAGAGTGGACCCTGGCTTTAAGATGAACCAACCCCAGCCATCTCAGCAGATAATGCACTGGGAATGTAATATGTTCAGCAGGTTTCTGTACATATCACTGAACAAAGGGCTGTACACGGTCAACTGCATATGTTGCCTGTGCTTGGCCATGTCAGAATGGCAGCAAAGCTTGGGATTGTATGGTATATCTGACAAGGACATCCTTAGCATGCATACTACAGGGGCATGGCTTTGCCCTAGATATTCATACAAGTCTGGTGTTCCCTTTATTGTGTACTCACAAGGAAGACCACCTGTAGAGATTGGGCAGGAGTTATTACATACTTCTCAACTGTACAGATTTTTGCAGAATGTCCAGATTTTTACCTCATATTTTTGGCCCGTTTTTCATAAAATTGCAGTTTTCTGGCAAATTAGTGGCAAATCATTGATGACTGAAGTTAGAAAATAATGACAGACACTTGAGTTTCAGACCTCATACCCTTCAGAAAATGCATGGTAATGCAAAACCTGTTATTCTATCAACTTTCTAAGTCTGAAAGAGCAATATTTATAAATTGTCCCTATTTTGGAGTATTTGTCCCATTTTTATTAATGGCTTTATCCAGACTTCTTGCTCTAAGAGGTAGAGAAGTATGGCAGGACAACAAGCTGATGGCATGTAGACAGGAGAGGATGATGACAACAAGACACATATACTGCAGTCACAGACCAATGAGACAGTGGCACTGCCTGTCTCCATCCTGGCTGAGTATCCACAGGCTGAAAGTGTGGTCACACCAACAGATGAACCTGTAGCTGTACTGTCTGATTGCTCACAATCTTCAGTGGGAAGGGGGTCCCCCAATGCTCTCACTGCCAGTGATGCTCCCTCTGCAGCACCGGATAAATGTTCTGTCTGAAGTAAATATACCTAATATTTTGCTGTCTTGTAGGGATGTCCAGAACTGTCATTTGTCATAGTTGGCATTTCACTTGTGCCTGGTACTCAAGATTATTAGCAAATGCACTACAGTATCCATCAAATCAAAATCTGCAACTCAGTCCAGCATGGAGCTGATTATTGTGCTGTGTGGCATTAATAACTACAAGGAGTCTAGTGATATAGTACTGATTGGTCTCATAAGGTCTGTGATGGCACACACTACTTCCATCTCCACATCAACCTGGAGGAATGCTGGCATCACTGCTCACACTGACAATATTGTCTTAAGTCTGCGTAGGGTATGTACGAAGGATGCCATGTGGGTGCCCTTCACAGCAAATACAGTTCTTACCTCCATCTGGAGAAGTAAAACACTGCCACCACTATGTCATGGGGATCCTGACACCTGGCCTACACTAGGAAACCTCATGAGTAGACTCCATCCTGGTCACAATCCTACAGTCACGCACCATTTCTGTCAGGAGGACCCCAAGTTCTAGGGCAACAAGCCAGAATAGTGGCCACAGATTATGGCCACATAGTGGCACCCCACACCCATCATAGGAGGACGTTTTCTTTGACACAGAGTACCTGTCCCCAAGAGACTCCCTTCTCCACCTCAGTTCATGGTCTCAAAACCTCAGTTATTTTTTTTTCTTGATGTGAGGGGGCTCCATTCCCTCTCAGTTAAAGCAGACTAAGTTGATTATTATAGTAAGTAGTACAGGGGCATACCACTCTGCTTAAGAGACTTTACCCACAAAAAGAAAATTTCATTTTTTTATTTTGCTGTTCTGACTGAATTTTTTTCATTGTTTTGTAATTGAAAATCACACTCAGTAAAATCATATTCAGTGAAGAATCCTGTACCCCTATCAGACAGCAGAATGTCACTGGCAAGTGCACAAGTGTGTGTGCATGTCAGACACCAGTGCTACAAATATCTTTGTAACAGTATTTACATGCTTCAGTCTTGTCTAAGCTACAAACAGCTCTTTACTTTCATTATAACCTAAGAAATGAATAACAGTATTCATTAATTTTCACCTGAGTACACTGCTGCAAAAAATCAGAGTCTTGCTGTGTTTTTTGTTTTCAGGTATGGTCTTTTTCCAAGGTGCCTATACAAATCTGCAACAAAGATGCTTGAGTTTTCCCAGTGTTACTGATGTCAAAGTAATATCAATATGATGGTACAAACTGAAAAGTATAGCTGGATGCAGTAACTTTTTATGGCATAACTAATTTGTTGGATCATTCTCAAAAATATTGACATTTGCAGTAGTCATAAGTCAAAAGTACTGTTGTTTCTGAGTAGCTGTTGCGTCCATGGCAAATTTATCTGTAGTAGGAATATGAGGCATTTAAAGTAAAGCACACAAGTTTGTTTAGGAAATACAGTTTTAATACTCTGAGGCACTTCATCTTACAGCATTTCTGGCCAACCAAACATCTTTTTACACTGCCATTGTCCTATGTATCTATATATGACTACATGAAACAAAAGAAAGTAGGCCCTGTTACATATTCAACAAAAAGCATGTTTCCAGTAAATTAAAAACAATATACAAAGAATCAGAAATAAGATACAAATTAATCCAATTCACTGCATGTTGTAAGCTACTGCATGATGTCAGATAAAATCAAATGTGAAAATTGATTACACAATAAATTCATTAGTTATGTCCGCAATATAAAAAGCCTGAAAATAAAAAACAGATTCAAAATATATTACTTTTGCTTACAATATTTACTATATTTCAGCTGAAACCCACTAGATGGTGGAAAATGGAATGAATATTGTTGGTGTCTTATGCAGTGCAGAATTCTTTTTAAGACATGGAAAGGGAGTTGATGGTACACACACACACATATATATATATATATATATATATATATATATATATATATATATATAGTTAAGTTTGTCCTCATACATGTGCACTCTTTGCATGAGTTGGAGAGGCAGCAGCTCCTTGAGATGAATAGTAAAAACTATTTTCTGTTTGCTCATCAGAACTTCCTGAGCAACAAATAATCACAAATCCACCAAACAGACAAAGCAGAGCACCAATCCAACCTAAATACAATGAATATCCAAAGCTCACAATCGTCATCTGATGATATGAAGAAACGGGAAACCATACGGTTGCAATCAAGGCACAAACAGCTGCAAATGAAAAGAAAAAAATAACAGAATCATTACAGGATGAGTACTTCTGATAAGAAGCTGTAAAGAAAGCATCATTACTATTATCATTTAACCAACAGAGGCTGAGAGGCTGATAAAAATGTAGTAGCATTTAAAAAAAAATCCAAAGCAGAGATCTGATGGAAAAAAAAATCTCAATGAGGTTGTCATCACTGTTGTTTTCCAAAGTTACAGTGGATCAAATGTAAGCTAAATAACATGAACAATCACTAGTGTTATTTTTTTCTGTGTTTTTTAACAATAAATAGCCACTAATTGACATCTTATTTTAATAATCAAACAACCACTACCTGATAAAGTAAGCCGGCTCTTTAAGCAATATTAATTTAATTTAACATTTGTACCTCTTTCAAAAATCACTGAAAGAAGAAGAAAGTGATGTAACTAATTTATTTATTTATTTAATGGAGCTGCGGTGGTGCAGCGGTTAGCGTTGTTACCTCACAGCAAGAAGTTCTCCCATTTGATTCTCAGCGGGAACGCCTTCTGTGTGGAGTATGCATGACCTCCCCACAGTCAAGTGATGTTAAAGACATGCAGGTAGGTGCGAGCGTGAATGGGCATGCCTCCGTTGAAGGCTGGGCATTGGGCTGGCAACTTGGCATCGTAAAAATCCACTGCCAGTCATGAGTGGACTGGAGTTCCGCTGTGGCGACCCCTAACCAGGAAAAGGAACAAGGTATGTGACTGTTTCCAATTCGGTTTTACAAAACCTAAATTTGTCTGTTTCTGCCATTTGTTCAATGGACTTTATAAACCAGCATGTACATAGGCCACTATCTTTGGCAGCCAATATTAGCCTTTCATCTCTTGGTTTTAATTCACCTCTCCTTAACCATTCCTGCATTTGTTCCTGATCAACATGAGGTTTTTCCAGAAGTTTTCTATACTTGTAACTATATTTATGTGTTTTCCACATTTCTTGCTTTTTCATCTGCTCCTTCACCTCATATTCTTTCTTTTGTTTTTTGGCACATTCAGTTATTGCCTGATATTTATATACTTCTGGGTCGATTTCCATTCCTACCTGATGCCGATATGCTTCTGCTAGATTAAGCAGAGAAATCATCTTACATTTATTCTCCTCATGTTTCAAAACTTTCACTATGTTTAGGTCTTGTGAGGTTAGCAGATATGTGTGGAGTCCCATGATTGCAGATCTATACATGTAATCAATTTCAAGGAGGACCATCCATCCTTCAGAATGGGGAATATATAATCTTGGTATGCACTGATTTTTATAGATAATTTGGTGAGCATGAAGCATCATTCTTGTTTTAATATCTAATCTATCCAACACATTTTGGGGCCAATCAATCACTTCAAAGCTGTAAGTTAGCACAGGAAGAGCAAATTGGTTTATAGCTTGGATTTTGTTCCTAGATGTCAATGCTGTTTTCAGGATTAAGTCTTCCAAAGTATTCCTTACTAAGTTTATTTGCATTTGTTCATGTTTTATTGCTGGTCCTTCATCAGTTCCCAATATTTATACACTCCCTCTTGCTAAAGTTCATTTATATTATATTCTTGTCCCAAACTGATGTTTTCCTGATGCTGCAGTTTTCCTGCTTTAAAGGTTGCTTTTACACATTATCAAGGGAAAATGACATTCTAATATCATCTGAAAATATTTTGACAACATGCAGCTATGTTTTCAGTTCCTCATGTGATGAGCAATACAGTTTTAAATCATCAACAAAGATTAGATGATAAGTCTTTAGACACTGTTGTTTTCTAGGACCCAAATTATAGCCATGGCCTAAGCTGTTAAGTAGACAGCTTAATGGGTTAAAGCCAAAGCAGAATAGCAACGGTGACAGACAGTCACCCTGGAATATCTCCCTTTGAATTTTTATCCCTAGGATAATAATTTGTCCTTTTATCATTGCTTAATTACAACGTGGTCTGCCACTGTTTCATGGGCACTGTAATATAGTCGATCAGTGTAGGGTGTATCTTATAAATTTTAAAGCATGCTTTTATCCATGAATGTGGGATACTATCAAATGCTTTTTTGTAGTCAATCCATACTTAGATTCCTCCCCTTTTTACAGTTCTCCACTATGACTTTATTTAACAACAAATGATCCTTTGTTCCATATGACTTTCTTTTATTGCCCTTTTGTTCTACTGCCATAATTGAGTTTTCTTCTAAATGACTATAAGCTCTGTCTGCATCAGTTCCTGAATATAGTTTATACATTGTCGGAAGGCAAGTTATTGGTGTATAATTTTGGGGTAGCTTTCACGTTCACTCTTAAGTAGGAGCATTGTTTTATGTGTTACTAGCCAGGTTGGTCTTTGTTCTTGATGTACATATAAATAGTTTTTACTCGTGGCTAAATCTTCATGCAAAGATGTTAGTACTTTTAACCAAAAGTTAGGTACTGCATCTGTGCCTGGGATTTTCCAAGTAGAGGCTTTTCTCAACTTTGTTTCAATCTCTCTGGTTGATACTTCATCCCATTTCATATCCTGTACCTTTAAACTTCTTACTCTTTCTTTTACTTCTTTTACCCATTTAGCATCTTTGTTATGTTCCACAGCAACTTCATAGATACTTCTCCAAAATGCATCTATTTCTTCTTTTTTTGGTGGTCTTTCAATTCCTTTTACCTGGTTTCCCAATTATCTGTAAAACTTTTTTGGGTCATCAATAAATTGCTTATTTTGTACTTTTTCTTTATATTTATCTGTGTATCTTCTAAGTTTTTTTGCCTGTGCTGAAATGTTTAGATTTTTTGCGATAGTGCATGATAGATCCTGATCTGTTCTAATATTGCACATTGCTTTTGTCACATCTATCTTTCTTAGTATTTTTGTTGATCTATTCCCTCTTCTTTAGTCCTCTAACAGTGACACTTCTTGCTGTAATTGCTTTATAACTTTCTCCTTTCAATACTTCCATGATGGTATTCAATTTCTCCCCTTCCTTTCCCTCTCTACCCTGTGCTCTTGTGGTAGAACTTCATCAGTTATTAATTTAGCTGCACAGTAATATATTCTGTTTACTTCAGTTATATTGCATGACTCTCTATGGAGAGTCCTAATTACTGTGTTCATTTGTTTTTTCAGACTTCTGCCTTTTGGGGTTTTATTGACCTTCTGCAGTCTATTTTTTTCGTTGATCTTAATATATCTATGTCTATTAAATCAAGCAATTCTTCTCTTAGCTCATTTTCTTCCAAACTAAGGGCACATCCCTTGTTTTCCATTTCCTGTGGGATTTCTATAGAAAGTTCTATAGTATCTTCCTGTGGCACCTTCATTTCAATTTCATCCTGTGCCATTCGTTGTTCTGTCATATGGGAACTCACTGGCCTATCACTTCTCAACATTGACTGCATCAGAGTTTCCACAGTTTCCTGTTCCTTCCCTTGCTGTCTAGCTTGCAGTGAATGTCTATACTGGTTTTCTGTGGAAGGTTCCAAAATATCTTGATATACAGGAAACAAAGACAGTAAGTTCACCAAAAACGGCTTCTTTGAATGCAATAAATCCACAAGCTGGTGTTGGTCCAAAATTGATCTCTATTTAATAAGCAAACACGATAAAAAAATGAAGTCAAATAAAAGTCCCTTATAATCCACACGATAAGTGCTTTCAATAAAAATCTTCTTCAGATCATAATGATTACGATCTGAAGAAGATTTTTATCGAAAGTGCTTATCGTGTGGATCATAAGGGACTTTTATTTGACTTTGTTTTTTTATCTTGTTTGTTTATTAAATAGAGATCGATTTTGGACCAACACCAGCTTGTGGATTTATTACATTCAAAGAAGCCGTTGTTGGTGAACTTACTGTCTTTGTTTCCTGTTTTTCCTTCTTGAGACAGTTCACCACAGCGTTGGGTGAATCTTTGTTTTCATTAAAATATCTTGATATGGCACCTGACCAATTGTTTCCTGTTCCACTGGTTTCCACTTAATTTGGATATCCATTGCTCTGTCCTGTTGTGGTACTTTGCATTAGATTTTCTACACTGAATCCTTCACTTTGCAAGTGCCCCATAACCTCAATTTCTATTTCTTTAATGTCTCCATTACTAATATTCTTTTCTACTTATCCTTGTTGTCTTCTTATTTTTTGTATTGTAAAGTTTTCCATATTGGGATTCCTTTGCCTGTATTTCTTTTCAGATATCTTTGGTGCTGCTCTTTTTGTATTGGTTAGCTTTGCTTTCTCTTTTGCATAAATATCACACCATATTAAATCTCTTTTTTTCCTCATGTCCATATTTCTTTGTCAGATGTTTCCTGATCTTCCTGCTTCTCCAAAAGTACAGCTGACTTGCTGTCATGTTACTTAACATATTTCCTCCACTGTAACTGTAGAGGTTTGTACTTCAACTTCCACCAGCTTTATCTTGAACCTTTTCATAAAATCAAGTTATATCATCACAGTTCAAAGAAATGTCTCTGTTTCTAGATCCAAGTGTTATTAAAGAGTGTAAACGAAACACGGTTCATCATGAACCAATCATTGCAGGGCTAGCATTCAATAGACACTAGGTCTTATTCTGAGAACTCACAATAAACCGAGTAAACATTTTTTGCAAGGGTCTATATCATATATTCAAAGTTTTATAACTTTGAATGTTAAAATATCAAATTTAAATGTTCAAAGCTATAAAACTTCGAATATATGTAAAAAAAAAAAAAAAAAAAAACTAACGGCTATAGACAAGGGGGGAAAGCCCCTCAGCACCCCCCAAACCACCTGCTCTTTAAATATACCAACTCTGAGACTGCACTACAGTGCAGTAAGGGAAATCTTCCCTTTACCACACTATAGTGTGGTCTTGGAGTTGGTATATTTAAAGAGTGGGGGTGTGGGGGCAGCACAGCCTCCCATGTGGGGGGTTTAGGGGGGGCTTTCCCTCCTGCCTACACTAGTCAGGTAAGTTCCATTTGGTTTTGTTTTGTTTTTATTATATGTTCGATGTTTGAAACTTTGAACATTTAAATTTGATTTAATGTTCAAAGTTTTCAAACTTCGAACATATAGTATAGACCCACTTTGCAATGTTTTGTAAACAGCTGAAGAGTATCACAATAACCACTCACATGACTGATATTACCATTCAGGAGTATTTTGTTCATCTAGCTGTGAGCTTTTGAGGCCAAGCATCATTGTCTGTCCCACTGGGTTGTGATTCTTAGAGAAATATAAACTTATGAATGTGAACATTTATTTATTGACATTTGATTACTGGGGAAGTCTGACTGGTAGGCGTCAATTTTCTGAGGTTCTGAGGAAGCCCGGCGAGAAATCTCCAAAGTATTGCTAAACAATTTAAGAACAACAATTTTACAGTTTTCACAAAGCAAGCAGAACACCCACCAGATTAAAAAGTACTGCTTTTATTGAATGGTCTGATCTGTATTTTATGAGGAAAGAATCTGTTTCATATCGCTGTATTTTCCTGCTTTATTTGAATTTTACAGTTTTCAAAAATAATGCAAAAAAATCTGCAATTTAAAAAAATTATACCAGATTAGACATAATATGAAAACTTTGGTTAAGAAAAGATACAAGCTATATGACAATGATGTAATATTTAGAGACATTTTGCCAGTTTATAAAGATATTAAAGGTAAGTTATAATACAAACAGGCATTGCAATATGAAGTGGGAGAAAAGCAGACTTATGGTATACTTAGAGAGAAAGCTAGGGGAGAAATTGATAGCATTAAGGAAGTGAATGAAGAAGGGAGAGTAAGAAGGTGTAAGATCTGAATCGGTACTAGTGAGGGATATAATTTATCCTGGTGTTGAGCAAGATCTTTGACAGCTTTTGGCTAAAAAGTCTTTCAGAATGGTTTTGAAATATGGCAAGAAGGATACTGACCTGATGGATACAGGTGAGGAGTTCCAGACCTTAGCAACATTGTATGAATATAGACAATGCCCATCAGATATAATAGGTTTGTGGCCAGACAAGAGTTTTTTTTAATCTTTATCTGCAATTGACAGAGTGTCAGTAACAGTGCAAATGTGTTATACAACATGAAAGCTTTAAGATGATAGCTTACATTATCTTGCATGTAGCATTTTTTTCAATTATTAAAGCAAATATGAACAAGCAAAATTAGATGACTGAAGGAGTCACTTGGGTGATACTGGAGAAATACCTAGAATAATCACTAGGGTTTATGTCCTGTAGCATTTAAAATGTTGTAACACTAACACACATAGAAAGTAATTTCTTTATTTAAAGATATCCTTTGACCTGTAGGAATAGACTACAACTATCCTACTCCCCAGTCCAGATAATCTTTCCACGATAATTAGAGACACATTTCTCTGCACCATCCATTGATTAAGTTACTGGAAAACATTGAGGTCATAGAGTTAAAGGATCACATTAATATGGCTTACCCTCTGCTGACCAGCATTAAATTACAACAGGTCACATTACTACCACAGCTCTTCTAAAATCCGTATACTCGTATTCAGATGTTGCATTATTAAACAATAAATATAGTTTAAAAGAGTCTCATAGATATGTATACATTTGTGACAATTGGGAAGGTGATTCAAAAAGAGCATATGTACTTTATGTAAAAGTGCAGAGGAGGGCCATGGTTTGAATACTGCCCAGGGCCCAAGGTACACTTAACCCACCACTGAATTTCACTGTTGTGATCTACTAACACAGATCTTATCTGTCTAATCTTGGTAAGGTAGCATTACTATGTCAGTAAATATAGCATATGGTTAGAGTTTACTTCTTATATATTATTTATTAAAAAAATGAGAATTTTATTTTAATATCTGGCTCTTTTAGTTCCTTTATTATGTATTTATCTCTCAAGACAAGTACAAACAATTCTAAACAAATAATGTGAATCACTGCTTTGTCTGGTGTGCTGCAAACTGTTCCCATTCCAGATTCCATGTGCCCCTCTTACTCCTACTTTCTTCAGCTGCAGTACAACCTATCCAACTTCCCCCTTGATATTTCATGTTCTGCTCATATTGGCTTTTGTTCTGTTCTGATATACTTTGCCATGTCTTTCTTTATGTAGTAAACATTCCACTACATGTATTCGGTGATTACACATGATTTTTGTTAATGCTATTTTAAAATATAACATCTGAATCTCCTTATGAAATTTACTATAAAACATTTTGTTGTTCTACCTCATTGCATCTCATTTGAACCAAGTTTATTCTCTTTTGGTTTTCACTACCCTTGTGCATAACAGTGCAACTTTTGACTTACTTTTGCATTTACATCAATCTACCTGCATTATTGGGCATTCCCATTTTGCACAACTGACATTTTTTTCTCTCCTGTATCAGTGATGTTAATCACATTCATGTCTTCTTATTTGCTTCCACTACTAATTTAGTTTTGACCCTACTGCAGTAGTTTGATTCTACTGTTCTGGTACTGATTCATTGTTCTACTTAATACATATCATTTGAACAAGCTGTTTCCCTGTAGTCCAGAGGTGTGAGGTTTGACTCCGTCAGCCAACATTGGCTAAATGTGTTACTAAGTAAGTCACTTAACCAAACACCACTCCCAGGCTGTGTATGAAAAGGATCTATGGAGATCACTGCACTACCCCAGAAAACAAAATACAAATAAATAAATAATTACTACTAACTCCCTTTCCTGAGTGTCATAACAAAGCAACGTATTTAGTATTCATTATTGTGCAACTGTTTGCAGTTCACATAAAACAAGCACGCTTAAACTCAAACCAAGCTCTACTTCAGCTGATACCTTCCAAGTGAGTACCGTAAATAGAAGCCAATAGCATTTTCTATCCTTTCTCAATCCTTATAAAATGGTCAGTCCAAGAAACCCATGTTCCCTCTCTCTGGAAAAAAAAAATCACACATTATCCCTCTACAAAAAAGGAGGAAATTCAGCAGACATTACTAACTTTAGAACTATAGCAATCTTATCCCCCCTCTCCAAAATACTTGAAAGCATATTCAAAAACAATTGTTAAAATATTTCCTACGGGAAGACCTCTGATCAATAAAACAACATGGCTTCCGTACCTCCCATAGTACTAACACTGCACTTCAAACCTTTATAGTTACTGCCAATAAGACTGGAGATAATGGCAAACTAGCCTCCTCCTTATTTCTAGGCTTGTCTAAAGCCTTCATTTTAGGTTCAAAGGTAAGTATTAGAGTAGTTGTTCTTGCAGGCCATTTTTATCCTAGCTAATTTCCCAAAAGGTGAAAATAACATCTTGTAACTTGTGCCTGTGAGGTAAACACCTTAAACATCAGCCCTCAACCACCGTAAAGGGCAAGCAGCGGCCTTACTGAGATTTGACCTCATGACCACTGGTTTACTAAACCAGTGCTCTGACCTCTGAGCTACAAGGACTTTAACACAGTTTGTCACAGCAAACCTTTGCTTCAAATGTTCTCACTAGGTCTACCTCAGTCCAGCCTTCTGTGGTTCAAAAGCTACCTGTCTGATAGGTATCAGTTAGTAAAATGGCACTCCACTCCCTCTCCTTACCTCTCAGTCACCACCAGTGTACCATGGTACTCTATCCTTGGTCCCCTCCTTTTTAACATTCTCACTAACACCCTCCACATATCCACACAACAGGTCTCCCTAATACAATACACAGCTGTCTCCACACTCATATGTACATCTGACAATGTGGCACATTTCACAGAAATTACTCAGGAAGCTTTAACAGCCCTTGAAACATGCCTTTGTAACTCACAACTCATGCTCAAGCCACCAAAAAACAAACTACTTTTTTTTCCCCAAATCCCTCTCTCATTAGAAAACAAAATTTTAAATCCTCTCTCTTAATAATATAACCATTGAAGTCACTACTCATAACAAATTATTAGGGATGACAGTGGATGATCATCTTAAAATTGACCTGCATATACAAAAAACTCTCTAAAAACTAAATGGCTTACAAAGCCAAATCGTTCTCACCAACTCAACTAAAATTGCCACTACCTACCTTCCCCTCTCTACTTGATGGCACTTCCATCCTTGCCCCACATATCGTAAAAATAAAAACTTGATCAATGCTATAATTAAGTAGTTAAATCTGTGGCAAATACCCCTTTCAGAACCCACCATGGTATAGCACCAAAAAGCTTAAATTGGTTAGAACTACCCCATGAACTAACATATGCACAGCTTCTTATCATCTATAGAATTATCCAGCATCCACCTGCTTGTCCAGCATTACTTGTCATTCAACACAGCTTTGTCCTAATTGGATATTATGATTCAATGACAAAACTCCTTCTGTCTACTAACATATCAGATCTGCTGGGCATAGTCTGTACCATATTATAAAGTCCTCTTTACATGTATCAATCAGGTCAATACCCTCCCTCCAGTACTTTAAAACCATTCTGAAAGACTTGGCCAAAATGTGGCTCTGTTGTTGTTCAAACCCAGGATATACTATATCCCTAAATGTGAGTAAGTACCTATTCACTCCTTAAACCTCCTTACTCTCCATTCTTCACTCACTTGCTTATTTCAATTAATTTATTTCCCTTGACTCTCTTTCCAAGTATGCCATAACCCTGTTTTTTTCTCTCTCTTGTTATATTGCAATTCCTGTTCGTATTATACTAACTTACATTTAATTTCTCTATAAACTGGTTAAAATATATATAAATATTAAATCATTGTCATTTAAGTTGTATCTATTCCTAACCAATGTTTTCACATTATGTCTAAATCGTATACTTATTTAAACCATAGATGTTTTTGTATTATTGTTTTCTTCCTGGGTCTCTGCTGAAAATGAACAAGTACCCAGTCAGACTTTCCCAGTAATCAAATATTAATAATTATAAATAAATAAAATATACATTCACCTGTCTGACAGTTTTGCATTTCATCTAATGATACCCATTTGTTACCCAGCCAGTCAACTAGGTACAAAGTCCCTTTTCAGGAGTGACATGTAAGCAAGTTACTTACTCCTCATCACACAGTAGGCAAATGAAGATTGAGGGATTCAAACCCTGTATCACAGGAACTACAACTCATAATTTTAACCTTCTGTGCTAACTGCCAGAGCATTAGTATCAAGACTATCGAAACATAAATTTATATTGTTCACCAAATTATGTCCAGTAAATGGTAACCATATTCACAGCACAATGGGCAGTGCCTTTCAACCTGGTGGCAGTCCACTACCTCAAATCACATGTACATTCACATAGTCTCATTGGATATTCGTTGACCAGTGGCAAAAATATTTTCTTATGTAACTCATTCTTATTTATAGGTTCATAGGTGGGTACTAGGCTAATGGTTCTGGAGCCTTAACATGCCTAGACCACAGGATTACCTTGGAATCGTGCCACCCGACCTTAGTTCCCAATGCCTCTGTCAAGTAGAGTCACTGGAGTGATCCCTGGGGTGAATTTTCTATTTCCCATCCACTCATCAAGATTTCTATTGAAGAGGGCCAGTAAGGCACTCCGCTTGACATGTATGGGAAGTCTATTTCATAGCATGGGCAGCCTCTGGGTTATGAACCTGTCCCTCTAGCTTATTCTGTTGATTGTGGCAATGAGGTTGAGGTCTCTGGAGCATGTAGTGTGGAGGAATTTCTTTAGATGTAGCATTTCTAACAGAGCTGAGTTAGACATGGCTTTGTAAGTCAAGCAGAGATCGCCTCTAAGTAGGCAATATGAGACAGAGAATAGTTGGAGTTTTTTTGAGTCTGTCCATATAGGACAAGAGTTTAAGGCCTAGAATCCTCTTTGTGAGGTACATTTGTGGCCTCTCCAGTTGCTGCAGGTGTCTAGTGAGGTACATGCCAAATGGGGCATTGTACTTGATGATTGGGGAGACAATAACCTCTTTCTTCCTGGATGCAAAACTCTTAGTAATGAGATGTGCAACGTAGAAGGACTTTCTGACCATAGTGGTAATGTGGTGGTCAAAAGAGAGGTTGCTGAAAATCTGTGTTCCCAGATCTCTTATAATGCCTTCTGTGTTCATGGGAACTGGGTTTTTCCCAAAGGGGATGACGACACATTTTTTGGCATTGAACTTAAGGCCATTGTTCTGACACCAGTCGTTGGTCTCAGTGAGGCCTTTCTGTAAGATGTCAACATCACTCGGGGAGTTAATTATGGCACCCAAATTGCAATCATCTGCAAACTTTGTCAGTCAGAGTCCCTTCATGTTGGCCTGGACTTCAGAGAAGTAGATACCAAACAGGAGAGGACCCAGGACCAAACCCTGTGGGACTCTACTCGTGACTGGTCAGCAGTCTGAGTTGGAGTCAGCTACTTTCACACTGTGGGTTCTATCTGTCAGCCAGTTTGTAACCCACCTAGTGATATAGAGGGTTGATGCCTAGCTTAGTGAGTTTTTCTATGATTCCTGAGTGGAGAGTGGTATCAAAGGCCTTGGCCAGATCAAGGTAGGCTGTATGAACCACCTTGCCTTCATCAACAGCTCTGGTGACTGACTCAAAGAAGTCAACCAGGTTGAGCAGGCATGATCTACTCTTCACAAAACCAAATTGTGTGGGATCCAGAGTTTGGAGATTCCCTATATCCTTGTGTATTAGGTCCATAATGATGCGTGCCATAGCTTTGCATATCAGACTCATCAGGCTAATGGGGCGATAGTTCCCTGAGTCTGTAGTCACTCCTCTTTTGTGGAGAGGGATGATGTGCCATTTGGTAGGGACAAAGCCTGAGGTGAGGCTGTGATTGAACAGGGTACACAGGTGAGGTGCCAGTTCACTCTGTAGTTCATGTAGAACACAGCCAGGGATATTGTCAGGTCCCATAATAGCTGTATTCCTGGCCTTGGGCAGTGCTGTTTTAATCTGTGCAGCAGTAATACTGGGTGCCTGGCAATCTACTGATATTGTGATTGGTCCTTTGGTCGGGGAGAAAGGAGTAAAGTTGGCACTGAATCTGTTGGCCAGTATGTTGGCAATATCTGTTGGCTCGGTATAGGAAGTGCCATTGTGCAACAGCTCCGAGCAAATCTGGGTATTGCCATGGAGATTCTTTACATAACTATAGAAGGCATTGTGGTTGTCTTTAGGATCTGCTGCAATTCTATCTTCATAGCTAGCTTTAGCATTTTATTCACATTTAGAAATTGTTTGCTCCTTGGTGCAGGTAGTCCATTTGTGGCTGTTCTCATAAAAGACTGGATTCTTATTCTTTTCCTCCTCTGCTGTGGTCATTCAGTGCAGTCAATTAAACTTTGAAGGTTGTTGATCCTCAAGTCCCTAGCAGGACTGTAGATGGGTGGTACCCACAGACCTGAAGGATGCAAAAGACTGGAACTTCATCAAAACTTGTTAACTACAAGCTAGTTAGGCTCCTGCAGCTGGATAAAAACATGAGGAAAGTTCTGAGAAGCCACCAGGTGGAATATATAGGAGGTAACAAACTATGAGATGATAATCAGCACAGATTCACCGTGAAGGGATTGTTTCACACAAATCTCATAATTCTGTAATGCTGCAGCAGTAGAGCTGTATACAAGTAATAGTGCAGTGTATGCATAGCGCCTGGACTTTGCTAACACCTTCTGCACTCTTCCTTACAGAAAACCAGGAGGCAAACTGCCATAACAGGACTAGGGAAGAAAATGCATGCAGTCCTGGCTGAAAATAAAGCACTTCTCATTGTCAAAAAAGGAACACTACTCCAGAGGAGGCACTTGCAGAAGTGTAGTGCAGTGTTCTTTGATGAGTCCAGACCTCAGTTAAATGAACTTCTTTGACATGACCACAGGTAACAAATGCAATTTTTAAACAGATACCAGGACAGGTAGTACAGTGTTGAATGAATAATCTCAGAAGGGCCTTAAGAAAAGTGATGGAGTGGGATAATAGCTGTCCCTTCCAATTCAATACTGCAATGTACATGGTGCTTCATACGTTCATAGATTCATAGGTGTTTACTAAGCTAATGACCACAAGGGCCTTTTTAAGCCTAGCTTAGCATCCCAAATATCTGAGAAGGTTTGATACCCTTGATAAGTGCAAGCATGGGCCTGGGAGGTGAACCTTTTACAGGTTACCTGTGTTTATTAGAGACATAGGTGCCAAACCTGGAATGAATTTCCTGCTGCCCATCCAGTTGCCAAGTTACACTTGAATTGTGTTAGGGAGGAACTCTGCTTCACATGGATGGGGAGCCTGTTCCACAGAAGTGGTAGCCTCTGAGAGAAATACCTATCTCTCCAGCAGGTCCTATTTATATCAAAGGCAAGGTTTAAGTCTTTAGAACAGGTAAGTCTTGTGCTGTTTGTTTTGTGGATATGCAGGAGGTCCATCAGAGTAGGGTCTGACAATGCCCGGTATGCCAGGCATAGATCTCCCCTCAAAAGCCTATAGGAGACAGAATACAGGGATAGAGCCTTGAAGCAGTCTGCATAGGAGATTTTACTTACACCCTGTATTCTTTTACTGAGGAACCTCTGTGGACATTCCAACTGGCGGATATGCCTGGTTAGGTGCATACCAAAGGGGGCATTGTACTCAATGATAGGTCTAATGAATGCTGAATACAGTGGAACAATGGCATCGTTGGACTTAGATGCCATACCTTTGTTTATAAGTTCAGTAACATAGAATGATTTCCTCACTACTGTAGACACATGATGGTCAAAGGCTAGATTACTATGTATGTGTGTCCCTAAGTCCCTGACTTCTGAGTCACCTCTAAGGGGTGTGTTGTCAATATGATTGTTACCAGGGATGGATGATTTCCGAAAGGATACTATTATGCATTTCTTCGCATTTAGTTTTAGTCCATTCCTCTGACACCAGTTGTTTGTCTGTGTCAGCCCCTCCTGGAGAACATTTGTGTCGGTGTGAGATTGAATGACAGCTCTTAATTTGCAATCACCTGCAAATTTAGCCAGCTAGAGACCACTGACATTGGCCTTGACATCTGAGAAGTAAATGCCAAAAAGGGGCGGTCCAAGGACTGAGCCCTGAGAGACTCCACTTGTGACTGGCCTCTTTATAGAGGTGGACTCCCCAATTCTAACTTCCTGGCTCCTGTCTGTGAGCCAGTTGGCTATCCACTGGGTGACATATGGGTTTGTACCTAACCTCTTGAGTTTGTCAACAATGCCTGAGTGGGGTATTGTGTCAAATGCCTTGGCCGGGTCAAGGAAGGCAGTGTGAACGATTCTGCCCTCATCCATTGCTTTGGTGGCCTTTTCAAACAGCTCCACCAGGTTGAGTAGGCATGATCTGCCCTTGACGAAACCAAACTGGGTTGGGTCCAGTGTCTGGAGGTTTACTATATCTCTATTGATCATCTCCATTATAATTCTTTCCAAGGCTTTAAATATAAGACTAGTGAGACTTAAGGGTCTGTAGATGGCCCACCTTTGTGCAGAGGGATGACTGTTGCCTTTCTCCATTCATGAAGTACGAAACCTGTTTGGAGGCTATGGTTAAACAGTAATTTCAGAGGCTCTGCTAGGTCATGTTTCATGCTATTTAGGAGGCATCCTGGGATATTGTCTGGGCCCATTAATGCAGTGTTCTTTGTCTTAGAAAGAGCATTAAGTACCTGTTCCCTAGTGATAGTAGGAGGATTTATATTTTATGATAGTTTCTGAGTGAAGATTGACAGGGAGAAAGGGGTAAAGTTGGAGCTGAATTTATCAGCCATGAGGATCAATTATGATCTTTCCCACACCAAGAGGGCTTAACTTAGTATGACCACACAAGAGACTGCAGGCACACATAATGGCTTTGGAATTGTGATTACTTTAAATATAACTACGTAAAGAAAGTCTGATAAAGCATTTCCTCCACTCAGTAACCCACTCAGTGCATACAACCATTTCACAATAATACAGTGGATATAAAAAGTGTACACACCCCTGTTAAAATGCCAGGTTTTTGTGATATAAAAAAATAAGACCACAATAAATCATTTCCAAACGTTTCCCACCTTTAATGTGACCTATAACCTGTGCAATTCAGTTGAAAAACAAACAGATTTGTTAGAGGAAAAATATAAAAAATAAAAAAAGTACAATAAGCTGGTTGCATAAGTGTGCACACCCTTAAACTAATACTTTGTTGAAACACCTTTTGATCTAATTACAGCATTCAATCTTCTTGGGTAGGAGTCTATCAGCATGGAACATCTTGATTTGTCAATATTTGCCCTCTCTTCCTTGCAAAAGTGCTCCAAATCTGTCAGATTGTGAGGGCATCTCTTGTGCACATCCCTCTTCAGGTCACCCCACAGATTTTTCTATTGGATTTAGGTCTGGGTTCTGGCTGGGCCACTCCAAAACTTTAATTTTCTTCTGGTGAAGCGATTCTTTTGTTGATTTGGATGTATGCCTGGGGTCATTGTCATGTTGAAAGGTGAAATTCCTCTTCATCTTCAGCTTTCTACCAGATGCCTGAAGGTTTTGGGCCAAAAGTGACTGGTATTTGTAATTGTTCATAATTCCCTCCACCTTGACTAAAGCCCCAGTTCCAGCTGAAGAAAAGCAACCCCAAAACATGATACTGCCATGAACATGCTTCACCGTGGGGATGGTGTTCTTTTGGTGATGCGAAGTGTTGTTTTTGTGCCAAATGTACCTTTTGGAATTGTGACTGAAAAGTTCAACTTTGATCTCATTAGACCATGACACATTTTCCCACATGCATTTGGGAGTTTTGATGTATTGTTCTGCAAGTTTTAGCTGGGCCTGGGTGTTTTTCTTAAGAAAATGCTTCTGTCTTGCAACCCTACCCCATATGCCATATATATGGAGAATATGGGAGATTGTTGTCACATGTAGTACACAACCAGTACTTGCCAGAAATTCCTGCAACTTCTTAAGTGTTGCTGTAGGTCTCTTGGCAGCCTCCCTGACCAGTTTTCATCGTGTCTTTTCATCAATTTTGAAGGGACATCCAGTTCTTTGCAATGTCACTGTTGTCCCATATTTTCTCTACTTTTTGATGACTGTCTTCACTGTGTTCCATGATATATCCAATGCTGTTGAAAATTTTTTGTAACCTTCTCCTGACTGGTACCTTTCAACAATGAGATCCCTTTGATGCTTTGTAAGCTCTCTGTGAACCATGGCTTTTGCTGTAGCAGGCAACTGAGTAAATGTCAAGAAAATCTTACTAGGACAGCTGAACTTTACTTGGGGTTAATCAGAGTGTTTAACTGATGGCAGGTGTGTACCCAAGAAGACTGAATGCTGTAATTAAATCAAAAGGTGCTTCAACAAAGTATTAGTTTAAGGGTGTGCACACATGCAACTAGCGTATTGTTCATTTTTTTATTTTTTATATTTTTTTCCCCTAACAGATTTGTTTGTTTTTCAATTGAATTATACAGGTTATAGGTCACATTAAAGGTGGGAAAAGTTTTGAAATGATTTATTGTGGTCTCATTTTTTATATCACAAAAACTTGGCATTTTAACAGGGGTGTGTACACTTTTTATATCCACTGTACATGCTAATACTTTTCTAAATGTACTATTTCAATCCGTGTAAGTTAATTTCTATGAAAAAAACAAAACAAAACAAAAAATAAAGCTTTGTCAACTATTCATCTCAGTATCTCTGCAGGAACAACAACGTATTTTTGTGTGTTTTCCTATTATCCTTGGCTTCATAACAGTGTACCTTATGACTTACTGTATTTCTAAGCAGCCACCAATCTGACAATCATATTTCTGTGTAGTTTGCCTTTGAACAAATAGTTCTTCTTTCCTTTGTCTCTCATTTTTTTTACTGATTCAATGATGCTTTCAGAATCAATGCTGGTGATTTGTGTCTACAGTACATAGTTACTTCTGACAGTGCTAAATTATGTTGATCTGGCTCCAATGTTGCTTTATTGTGCTGTTAATTACTGCCAATACCCTTTCCTGAGTGGTCCTACAGACCGAAGTATGCCTTGTGTCACTCCACATTTCTACTGTTTGGCTTTATTGGCCTGAATGTATCCATAAAAATGTAAAAAGGAAAAATAAAAAGTCATGAACATTCAGAAGCCACATAGCTGAAATACTTGATGTCCTTAAGGGGCCATTTCCATATATCCCACGGGCCACTATTACAGGAGGCTTAATGAAGCACACAGTGAAAACTCTAGCTTGGCTAGGTTTTTCCTGTAGTTTTTACTAACTGGTTTGTCTGTGTGACCACGGCAGTGCTCAGGTGCATCCTGTAGTACAGCTAGACAAATTCTTGTCTGCAGAGAAAAGCTGGTAAGCAACTTTAGCATCATTACCAATGTCCAGTGACTGTAAATGAAAACAATAGCTTATGGCATGTTTACTTCTATTAGTAAAATCAGGAGAGAAAGGTTCCCCTTGAGCTGATAATGGAAGAACATTTGTGTCTGGTTCATCTATGCATTTTTACATATTAGATTTGTCTTACTGAAACTAGAAAAGTGGTTACGATTTGCTTTAAGCAATGGTGAATAAGATTTCTTAATCATTGCAATGATGCCTTTTACTAGACAGATTTCCTGTTTTCCTGTTATGATGGACCCATTTCTAAAAGATTTGCTCTCAGTGTAACGGACACACTTACAATGACAGCATGCTAAGAGCAGGTCTTTCAGAAACTGGTTCCTGTTGTAAGCCTGTTTATTGATCAGCCTTGCACCGAAGTAAGTCATTTACACTGAGAGCAAGTCTTTCTTTTTTTTTTAGAAGGAGAACAAATCTTAGAATCTGGCCCAATGCATTTGCAGTTCTTCTTTTTTAGCCACAAAGCAAGCTGTGTGAAAAATGACAATATCCACATGCATTATATTACACACACAAATTGTACAAGTCAGTGTGACATAATGAACTTAAGTAATGCTGAATTCTCATGAGGACCAATATACTTTATTTAGCATTTAATTATGTGCACTAATTTATGTAAATGATAAAAAGAGATGCTGATTAAGTGAGGTTGAACTCATTATATACTGAACCTCTATGTACGATTGCAATCTCTGATCCCCCACTACACATGCACACATATAAATTGTCCTAAATGATTACAACCCATCTGGAGTAACATGCTTCAGCATATAAAAACAGTGTAAAATGAAGGTTAAGCCCATCATTTGCAACAGTCTTGAAATACAGGAAGTAACCTCATGCAATATATATTTGACCCATGTTTGCAGATTATCCTTTATATCAATTCCTTGTACGATCTAATGTCTGGATAGAAAATGATGCAGCAGTAAAGACAATACATACGAAAATAATGCAAGTCTTATTCCTGTCCCATTTAGGCTGTAAACATTATATTACACAAGCAACAACAGATGTACAACCAAGATCTCTGAATAATTAATCCTGAGCAAGCTGGTCTGATATTATGCAGCAAAAGACTAAACAAAAAATGGAGTAGGATAAAGTTTAAAATACGTGTTAGAATGACAACGAAACTGGATTGCTTATAATTTCACATCATGTGATATATTGTTGAAAATAGTTTTAACAATCAGAAAAAAATAACCTGTCAATTTCATGCCCAGAAAATACAAATTTCACTTTACAGTAAATATGTGGTGCACCCTGGGTCTCATCAAATGCATCCCAGTTAGACAGTAAAATAATGCTTGTCGTAAAATACAAATGCTGCAGTTTAAAAAGTGATAATAAGAACAAGGGATTATTTGCAGCTAAGCTCTTATAAATTAAAACAGAATTGTCTCTGCAGAGATTGGAAAATGTAAAACATTAAGTAAAATGCAGACTGCACTGAGTTGCTAAAAAGTGTCTCTTCTGTATACCAAACAAGCATACTTCTCAACTGTACAGATTTTCACAGAATATCCAAATTTTTGTCTCATAATTTTGGTTAATTTTTCATAAAATTGTGGTTTTCTGGCCAATCATTGGCGAGTCGTTAAAGATTGAAGTCAGAAAATAATGACAGGCATTTCATTTTCAGACTTCATACCCTTCAGAAAATTCATGCTAACACAAAACCTATTATTCTATCAACTTTCTAAGTTTGTAAGAGTAATATTTAAAAATTGTTCCTATTTTGGGGCCTTTGTCCCCCCATTCTGTATGGCTTTATCCAGATTTCTTGCTTTAAGAGATTAAAAGGTACATGCACTTGAATGTAGAAATGTAAAAATGTGACTACCATCCCTTCAAACCTCATAGTTTAATTCACGGTATAAAAGGAAATATGAAAGGAGCTGCAAACGTATGCTTAGAGCTACAATACTACATGGTGTACTTGAAATTTCTTGCACTCTAGAATAACTGATTGAGTTTGTATGGCTTTAAAGTTAAGGTACAGCCAGCTAAAATGTGCATAGCATACAATAACTCCTCCTCTCCCTTCTCACAGATACTAGTTTAGTGTCAAATTCTTTTAAAGGCAGACATTCTTGGGCTGGATAAAACATCTGTCAAATGCAATATCTACGTCAAATATATTGATTTGAAATAAAGTCTAGTCTAGGCAACTGGCATTTTCACCAGACAAATAGCGGTAACATAAAATCAAACAAATCTGGTTCATTTTTTGAGCTGATATGAAAAACAGCAGCTTTTGCCTGAGCTCTGTCAGTTTTCAGCATGTTTAAAATACTGATGGCATAGGCTAACAAACAAGCTGTTTACAGCAAATTTCAAGAACATTTTCCATTCAGGAAGCATATCTTTATCCTGGCTCAGATGGAGATGGAGACTACATGGGCTACAACAATTGCTGGAGGACATGAATGAGAAACTGGTAGTTATGGAGCAAAATAAAGGGATTAAATGATATGGATACAGAAGAATAGGGCCGGGAGACTGACCAAGGGGAAGATGAGGCAGCTGTAACATGTTTCCTTGGTGGCATGTGATGGGAAGGGATATAATTTTGCTACATAAATGGACAAGGAGTTAAGGAAAGTACTTATTCTATTGGTGAACAGCAATGTAATGCACTGAACTCTTGTAAATGGAAGACTGCAACACATATAATCGCAGTAGCAACCTGGAGGTGTGAACATTGACCCTAGGTGATTGTCACTGTTGAAGTCACATCCTGACCCCATATGCAAAAATGGGAAAAAAGGGATGTGGATGAATGGATGGATGTTTTATGGTATTCTTTTAATGAAATCAAAATGTGAGATGTAGCACCCTAAAGAAAGTGCCTCATGTTTTTTTTTTTTATCTGAATGTTAACATAATGTAAGCCAGAGGCATGGATAGTTTGGGATAAAGAGGGCAACTGCTCCAGATGCAAGGTGTTAGAGGACATGATCAGCCAAAGTCAGTGGGGTGGTGGTGCATTATTGGCATTCAGAAATCAATCACAGCACTGTATTTTCAGTCACTGACAAAAAACACTGAAGCATTTAATCTGTGGTAAAACAAAATCACCAATGCCACAACAGCAAGGAAGATAAGCGACAGCTTGTAAAAAAGAAACTAACGATTATTCACCAAAAAGCCGCTGTCGCAAATCGCAATGTCCAGTTGATGCACGCTAAGTAAGCCAATGCTTATAAAGTCACAAACGCTGTTCCTTTTAACGAAATGTAGTCAAAAGCAAAATATTTCAGACCCTTCTCCTCTACAGGAAAGGGATGTAAATCACCAAGATAAAATCCTCTTCACTGCTCCAAAACAGGAAATTGCAGTCACCAACTCCAATGAGGTAAAAAACAGCTTTATTCACAAGAAAGTAAGCACTTTCGCCGTTAGGCTTTTTCAAACTTTACAAACTACTACTGGTAATGGTCATTTAAATAATCCATGCTACTCACTGATAGGTGAATACATTTTCAAAATTTAAAGCGCCACAAGCCACAAACAGTAAAATTATGCTACAACAATTACTAATACAAATGTATAATATGTATATATGATGCATAAAAACTGTTTCCAATAAATGCATATCTAGTTAAAAACATGTGTGGTAATGCTTTTTAAGCAAATATGTTAAGAAATTCTTGATTAAACCAATAAAAATATAAAAAACTGTAAGGGCATGTGTATACCCAAACATCTAAAAAATATATGTACATAAAAAGACATAAATACATTTAAATTCATTTAGGTCTACTAATACTCCTACCCTTCAGAACTGATTTAATGTGAACCTTGTCGTTAAGACCAGGTGGATCATCAGCTCTACATCTGATGATCCACCTTAATTCACATTCAAGGGTCCTATTGATCAGGTCACCCCCTCTATAGCTAGGTACTATATGTTGTATGACCGCAAAGTTAAAGCTGTGGTCAGGACCCATTGATTTACAATGTTTGGCTAACGCGTTGAATTCTGACCCCTTCCTAACATGATAATTATGTTCTCTTATACGGTCTTTTAATACCCTGTTAGTTTTGCCTATATAAAATGAAGGGCACACTACGCACCTAGCTAAGTATACCACATTTTTACTATTACAGTTCGTATTAGTATTAAAATAATATGTATATCCAGTAACTGGGTGTACAAATGTTTCTTCTTCACTAATAAAATTGCAGTGATTGCACATACCACAGGGTGTAGTGTTCTTATTTTTTCCTAAAATAGGTAGTTTGTTCCATCTTAACTTCGGTTTACACAGTAATCTCTTGAGGTTGGGTTTATTCCTGTAAGTGAGCCTAGGTCTTGGTCCTACAATCCTAGCAATCTCACTATCAGATAACAGGATATCCCAACTCTTATTAAAGATTTCTCTGACCTCTTTTGTGTCTCTGGTATATGACATAATGGGTCTAACTTCCATTGTTGTAGTCACTGAACCCTCTTCAATACTCCCAGCATTGTCAGAAAAGTAAGGTCTAGCCTTAGTTGTCCTTAACTGATTGACTTCCATTATAACCTTTTCAATTAGCTCTAGATCATACCCCCTTTCTACAAACCTTCTCTTCAGTTCTTCTACTTCTTTATGATAATATTCATCTCTGGGGTTATACCTAGATGCTCTTATAAATTGACCTTTTAAGATGTTATTAAAAATATGTGTGGGATGCATACTTCCTCTATTGAGTAGTGTATTTTGATGGCATAACTTGCGATGGACAGATGTGTTTAAGAGTCCATTTTCAAGTTTAAAAACATCTACATCTAGGTACGAAGCCCTATTCCTAGAATAATTCATGGTGAATTTTAAAAAATCTGTGGATGAATTCATAAGGCTCATGAAGCTAGTTAACATATCTATGTCTCCAAACCAAAGAAAAAAGAGGTCATCCACAAATCTGCGGTATAACCCCACATTTTCTTTAAACATAGTCAGCTTGTAAAGAAACCGATCCTCCCAAGCAGCAATTACAAGGTTGGCATAGCTATTGGCACATGATGTGCCCATAGCTACGCCATCCCTTTGTGAATAAACTTGTTGACCATAAATAAACACATTGTTCATAAGTATCATCTCAAGATACAATGTAATCAACTCTATTTTGTCTGCCTGAAAGTCAGAATGCTGACGTAGATATTCTTGAATATAGGTAATGCCCAAATCATTGGGTATCACCATAAATAAACTAATGATATCCATAGTGACTAAAAAATACTGTTTCTCCTCTCCTAAATTTTTGGTGTATGTATACAGATCTAACAAAAATTGTTTACTATCCTTTAATATGTTTTCATTTTTGTCAACCAATGGTCTCAGGGTTGACTCTACATAAATGGATAATGGCTCTGTGACCCATCCTTGTCCGGCTACAATCGGTCTCAAGGGTGGGTCTGCGCTGCACTTATGTATCTTGGGTAGCCCCTGTATGACCGGAATGACTGGATTTTCCACCTTAAAATAGTGATAAAGTTCCTCTGTAACACTCAAGGACATAAAGAGGTCATCAAGTGTATAGTATACATCAAACACTTTCTGTGCAACTGTTCCCTGATCAATTTTTACATAGAACTTATCATCACTTAACAAGCGAGTCATTCGTTCATTGTAATCAGTTGTATCCATTAATACAATGGGGCCCCCCTTATCAGCTGGCCTGATCGTGAGGGTGTCATCCATTTTCAGACCTTTTAGTGCTTGTCTTTGTTTATAATTCAGATTTTGTTTATACTTCATACCATTATGTTTATTAAAGTGATTATGTATGTCATTCTCCACTACCTTTCCAAACACATCTATCACCGGGTGCATTGGGGGAATGTAGGTGCTATTAGCTTTAAAACGAGGTATATGATGGTCATTTTCAGTCATGCCAAAATCTAGCTTCAATTGTATCTTTCTCATAAACATTTTGGTATCTATCACTAAATCTGTTACATCATCACCACATGTAGGTATAAAACTAAGACCCTTGTTCAAGACATATTCTTCATCATTATTTAAGACTTTACTAGACAAGTTGACTATTAATGTGGAGTTCTCTCCCACATTTTCTTCAATGTAGGTCCATTGTATTCCTCTATTGACCCCTTCCTTTTGTGTCTGCCTCTGCTTACTGAGCGTCTTCTCTTCATATATTGCCCTTGTGCTATAGGGAAAGGGGTATTGAGTTTCTGAACCAGTTCATTATTGGGTTTACTTCCTAAAGCAACTTTCGGTCTAACTGCCATCTGTTGAGAGTTCTCTGTGTTCCGTTCATTGGGTGGTGCATCCACTACACCCCCCCCTCTCTCTACTGGTATTGCAGGACTCTGCATATTGCTGGATATAGAGTGGTTACCCTCTACCTCCACTGGAATAACTCTCCCTACTGATTGCGGTTCCTGTGTCTCCTTTGTTTCATTTACACTAACTACCTGTGTAGTACCTTTATAAGTGGTTATATCCTTGGGATAATTTCTAGTAGAGTATCCCACAGCTGTGTGTTCTGGCACCCTCACTGCATGGGAGGAAAAACTCCTACGATGGTTTGGTGCTGTATTTGAAGCCCCCCTATTCTGTTCCCTAGGCTAGGTAAATACTTGGTTACAGGAAAAATCCTTAACATCCCGACAAATTTTTACTTTTTTCTGCTCTATTAGACGCTTTTCAAATAAAGAAACATCATCAATCACTCGTTCAACTCTATTATGCATTTGTGTATTAATACATTTCTTGGTTACATTCAGAAACTTTTCATTCACTTGATTTTTCAACAATTCCTCCTCAGGTGTATGATATTCAATTAACAATTTCATGTAACTATTACTTAAATCAATATTCAGTTGTTGCCATTTAAAGAGAAGGTCAGGGAACCTATTCCCTGATGTGGGCATTTTCAAAATACGGAGCACACGAGGTACAATTTTCTTAACAAGACATGCTTCAAAGTATTGTCGTTGTACCTGCAGTTTTTTAAGCTTCATAAATGCTACTTCTAGCTCCTGTAAGTCCTCCGTAATATTTGTAGAACAGTCAAGAGTTTCCATGTTGTCAGCTGATTGCATACTCGGTTGATAGTCCAGGAGAGCATTCACATCTCCGGTTAAGCAGGCTTGGAAACGGGAAACACCCATGTTATTTATTTCCTTCTCTGTAGTTACTGGAACGTATGGAAGTTCTATATTCAAACTATTGACATTGGCCATATCCTCCTGTTGCTGTGTGTACAAATATACGAAGTAAAACAAAATCACCAATGCCACAACAGCAAGGAAGATAAGCGACAGCTTGTAAAAAAGAAACTAACGATTATTCACCAAAAAGCCGCTGTCGCAAATCGCAATGTCCAGTTGATGCACGCTAAGTAAGCCAATGCTTATAAAGTCACAAACGCTGTTCCTTTTAACGAAATGTAGTCAAAAGCAAAATATTTCAGACCCTTCTCCTCTACAGGAAAGGGATGTAAATCACCAAGATAAAATCCTCTTCACTGCTCCAAAACAGGAAATTGCAGTCACCAACTCCAATGAGGTAAAAAACAGCTTTATTCACAAGAAATCAAGCGCTTTCGCCGTTAGGCCTTTTCAAACTTTACAAACTACTACTGGTAATGGTCATTTAAATAATCCATGCTACTCACTGATAGGTGAATACATTTTCAAAATTTAAAGCGCCACAAGCCACAAACAGTAAAATTATGCTACAACAATTACTAATACAAATGTATAATATGTATATATGATGCATAAAAACTGTTTCCAATAAATGCATACCTAGTTAAAAACATGTGTGGTAATGCTTTTTAAGCAAATATGTTAAGAAATTCTTGATTAAACCAATAAAAATATAAAAAACTGTAAGGGCATGTGTATACCCAAACATCTAAAAAAAATATGTACATAAAAAGACATAAATACATTTAAATTCATTTAGGTCTACTAATACTCCTACCCTTCAGAACTGATTTAATGTGAACCTTGTCGTTAAGACAAGGTGGATCATCAGCTCTACATCTGATGATCCACCTTAGTTCACATTCAAGGGTCCTATTGATCAGGTCACCCCCTCTATAGCTAGGTACTATATGTTGTATGACCGCAAAGTTAAAGCTGTGGTCAGGACCCATTGATTTACAATGTCTGGCTAACGCGTTGAATTCTGACCCCTTCCTAACATGATAATTATGTTCTCTTATACGGTCTTTTAATACCCTGTTAGTTTTGCCTATATAAAATGAAGGGCACACTACGCACCTAGCTAAGTATACCACATTTTTACTATTACAGTTCGTATTAGTATTAAAATAATATGTATATCCAGTAACTGGGTGTACAAATGTTTCTTCCTCACTAATAAAATTGCAGTGATTGCACATACCACAGGGTGTAGTGTTCTTATTTTTTCCTAAAATAGGTAGTTTGTTCCATCCTAACTTCGGTTTACACAGTAATCTCTTGAGGTTGGGTTTATTCCTGTAAGTGAGCCTAGGTCTTGGTCCTACAATCCTAGCAATCTCACTATCAGATAACAGGATATCCCAACTCTTATTAAAGATTTCTCTGACCTCTTTTGTGTCTCTGGTATATGACATAATGGGTCTAACTTCCATTGTTGTAGTCACTGAACCCTCTTCAATACTCCCAGCATTGTCAGAAAAGTAAGGTCTAGCCTTAGTTGTCCTTAACTGTTTGACTTCCATTATAACCTTTTCAATTAGCTCTAGATCATACCCCCTTTCTACAAACCTTCTCTTCAGTTCTTCTACTTCTTTATGATAATATTCATCTCTGGGGTTATACCTAGATGCTCTTATAAATTGACCTTTTAAGATGTTATTAAAAATATGTGTGGGATGCATACTTCCTCTATTGAGTAGTGTATTTCGATGGCATAACTTGCGATGGACAGATGTGTTTAAGAGTCCATTTTCAAGTTTAAAAACATCTACATCTAGGTACGAAGCCCTATTCCTAGAATAATTCATGGTGAATTTTAAAAAATCTGTGGATGAATTCATAAGGCTCATGAAGCTAGTTAACATATCTATGTCTCCAAACCAAAGAAAAAAGAGGTCATCCACAAATCTGCGGTATAACCCCACATTTTCTTTAAACATAGTCAGCTTGTAAAGAAACCGATCCTCCCAAGCAGCAATTACAAGGTTGGCGTAGCTATTGGCACATGATGTGCCCATAGCTACGCCATCCCTTTGTGAATAAACTTGTTGACCATAAATAAACACATTGTTCGTAAGTATCATCTCAAGATACAATGTAATCAACTCTATTTTGTTTGCCTGAAAGTCAGAATGCTGACGTAGATATTCTTGAATATAGGTAATGCCCAAATCATTGGGTATCACCGTAAATAAACTAATGATATCCATAGTGACTAAAAAATACTGTTTCTCCTCTCCTAAATTTTTGGTGTATGTATACAGATCTAACAAAAATTGTTTACTATCCTTTAATATGTTTTCATTTTTGTCAACCAATGGTCTCAGGGTTGACTCTACATAAATGGATAATGGCTCTGTGACCCATCCTTGTCCGGCTACAATCGGTCTCAAGGGTGGGTCTGCGCTGCACTTATGTATCTTGGGTAGCCCCTGTATGACCGGAATGACTGGATTTTCCACCTTAAAATAGTGATAAAGTTCCTCTGTAACACTCGAGGACATAAAGAGGTCATCAAGTGTATAGTATACATCAAACACTTTCTGTGCAACTGTTCCCTGATCAATTTTTACATAGAACTTATCATCACTTAACAAGCGAGTCATTCGTTCATTGTAATCAGTTGTATCCATTAATACAATGGGGCCCCCCTTATCAGCTGGCCTGATCGTGAGGGTGTCATCCATTTTCAGACCTTTTAGTGCTTGTCTTTGTTTATAATTCAGATTTTGTTTATACTTCATACCATTATGTTTATTAAAGTGATTATGTATGTTATTCTCCACTACCTTTCCAAACACATCTATCACCGGGTGCATTGGGGGAATGTAGGTGCTATTAGCTTTAAAACGAGGTATATGATGGTCATTTTCAGTCATGCCAAAATCTAGCTTCAATTGTATCTTTCTCATAAACATTTTGGTATCTATCACTAAATCTGTTACATCATCACCACATGTAGGTATAAAACTAAGACCCTTGTTCAAGACATATTCTTCATCATTATTTAAGACTTTACTAGACAAGTTGACTATTAATGTGGAGTTCTCTCCCACATTTTCTTCAATGTAGGTCCATTGTATTCCTCTATTGACCCCATCCTTTTGTGTCTGCCTCTGCTTACTGAGCGTCTTCTCTTCATATATTGCCCTTGTGCTATAGGGAAAGGGGTATTGAGTTTCTGAACCAGTTCATTATTGGGTTTACTTCCTAAAGCAACTTTCGGTCTAACTGCCATCTGTTGAGAGTTCTCTGTGTTCCGTTCATTGGGTGGTGCATCCACTACACCCCCCCCCCTCTCTCTACTGGTATTGCAGGACTCTGCATATTGCTGGATATAGAGTGGTTACCCTCTACCTCCACTGGAATAACTCTCCCTACTGATTGCGGTTCCTGTGTCTCCTTTGTTTCATTTACACTAACTACCTGTGTAGTACCTTTATAAGTGGTTATATCCTTGGGATAATTTCTAGTAGAGTATCCCACAGCTGTGTGTTCTGGCACCCTCACTGCATGGGAGGAAAAACTCCTACGATGGTTTGGTGCTGTATTTGAAGCCCCCCTATTCTGTTCCCTAGGCCAGGTAAATACTTGGTTACAGGAAAAATCCTTAACATCCCGACAAATTTTTACTTTTTTCTGCTCTATTAGACGCTTTTCAAATAAAGAAACATCATCAATCACTCGTTCAACTCTATTATGCATTTTTATGTACATATATTTTTTAGATGTTTGGGTATACACATGCCCTTACAGTTTTTTATATTTTTATTGGTTTAATCAAGAATTTCTTAACATATTTGCTTAAAAAGCATTACCACACATGTTTTTAACTAGATATGCATTTATTGGAAACAGTTTTTATGCATCATATATACATATTATACATTTGTATTAGTAATTGTTGTAGCATAATTTTACTGTTTGTGGCTTGTGGCGCTTTAAATTTTGAAAATGTATTTACCTATCAGTGAGTGGCATGGATTATTTAATTGACCATTACCAGTAGTAGTTTGTAAAGTTTGAAAAAGCCTAACGGTGAAAGCGCTTACTTTCTTGTGAATAAAGCTGTTTTTTACCTCATTGGAGTTGGTGACTGCAATTTCCTGTTTTGGAGCAGTGAAGAGGATTTTATCTTGGTGATTTACATCCCTTTCCTGTAGAGGAGAAGGGTCTGAAATATTTTGCTTTTGACTACATTTCGTTAAAAGGAACAGCGTTTGTGACTTTATAAGCATTGGCTTACTTAGCGTGCATCAACTGGACATTGCGATTTGCGACAGCGGCTTTTTGGTGAATAATCATTTAATCTGTGGTGTTAAGTGTAGGAGGCTACTTGTTAAATTTTGTAGCAATATGTTTGCTACATTTTAGTGCAGAAGATCTCTTTTTTTATCATCAACTTCAAGAGGACATTTTTATTTTGAGATGATTTTTTTTTTTTGTTATGTTCTTCAAGTTCAATTGAACTTTTTTGTCCTCAGTTTAAGAGTTGAGGGGGAATGCCAGGACATAGCTATAGTTTTGGATACAGTTCTTTGTATGTTGCTCTAATCATGATCACACACTAAACACAAAGGAATGTAGTACTGCCACCTTTGATAAAACTAGTAGGCTTACTCAGCACCACATAAAAATGATCCATGATTTAGGAATTTACACAGACAATGAGCTGCTCTTAAAATCATCAGATCTCCAGTATTGGCAAAACATCTTTCTCCCTCTCATATACCATCAGTTTTGAGTTTTCGCCTAAGTTTCAGTCCATCATAGCACACAGTGCTTCATTTAGTAAGTATATTGGTAAACAACACTCCCAGCTACATAGACTACAACATTTTATAACTAAAAGAATCCAAAATTTAAAGAACTGTTCTTATTTTGATAGACTAAAACTGCTCTTACTTTTTGTGGCCTATAAACTCCTGTGAGGTGATCGGCATCAGGCCTACTAAGTTATATCAAACTCGGATCTATGCAATCCCCATTTTTCTTAAATAGAAAAACTCGTCTGTTAATAGCCATTCCAAAGACCTAATTCTAGACAGAATATCAACAAAACTAGGAAACATTTGAGAACTGTCTGCCAGTGCACATGGAAATGGCACATTATATGCTTTTTCCCCATGAGAAATGTCCAAACACCAACTCTTTTACATAATGGCATATCCATAAGTAGTTACAACACTTATCCAATTAATATCCAACTCATTCAAATCCTTGAGGAATTTACTTGGTGACTTGACTTCCCAATTGCAGTATCCAAATCAAGGAGCAGCTTAATACTACATATCAGGTAAGACAATAGCAAAACTTTCTTCAAGTACTTAATCAAACAACACCTTAAACTTAACTGGGACTGGGACTGTGTAATTTCATACAAGTTAATACTGTATACAAGCCAGCCACTGTCAGTACTGCTCAAGCATTTCAATCTATCTGCAATGTTTTCCAGAACCTGTTGCACAGAGTTGTATGCAGTCTGTTGATATCAAGCATATGTATGCCCCTGGTCCATAACTGATGAACTTCTGTCTTTTTACACTTTTAAATTCCTGACAATGTTTGGTTTACCTGTAGATATCTGTGATATCTGTTAGAAACTTGTCTCTAATATACACAGTGTACCTGCATACTCTACTGTACTTAGGGATCTCTTTCTCTCTCTCACTCTCTATCTCTCTGTCTGTATATATATATATATATATATATATATATATATATATATATATAGATAGATATATATAATAAAATATTCTTATCTGACTTCATATCTCAGTGATTAAAAACATTGCTGTGCTGTACATAGACATATACCACAGACGCATTTCTATTCAGTAAGTTCATATGTAGCGCAGTATATGATCATAGAAAATACAAAGCAATTGTGCCCCCTTCACAAAAACAGCAAGACTGGTCAGTCCTAGAATACATTTCTGGGTACCCATCCCATCATCCAGGTTTAATTTAAAAGATTCTACTCTGCCACTTTGTTTAACCTGCAAGGGGAGTTAGTAGCTGTACTGCTTAGAATCTGTGTAAAAAATTACTGCAATTGAGTTGTGTTATTTGCCTTGGCTTATTTAAACATTATGTAACTGTTGCCTTTCTTCCTGGTCATGTACTTGCAATTCGCTATGTCTAGCTGAAATTTATTTTGTTCGTGAATAAATTAGATAGATAATGTTTGTCTAAGTCTAAGGCTACTGTAAATAAATAATGGCATTCTTCTGATCTGCCACTCAATAAGGTACAGCAGAATCAGGTTACAAGTGTGTCCTTTTCTGTGTGGGGGAAAGACTTCTTCCACTGGCTCCGGCCTAGATGAAGGGCCTAGGTCTTAGGAGCCAAATCCAAAGAATAATCCCTGTGATGTGGAGTATAATGGCTGACATCAGTGTGACCCATAGACAAATGCGGGGCAGGGTAGCCATTATAAATGTAGTTCTAACCACCTTCTATGTTTGCTTAAGTATCCAGCCTATTGTCTTATGAAAAAATTTTAGTGGATACACTGTGCACAATTTTATTGTCTTATGAAAAAGTGTTAGTTGATACACTGTGCACGATTTTATGTATGGTCACTGACTAGCAGCATAGTACTGGTCAGTGATACGTAATTTAAAAGGTCACCTAGGCATAGTCATGGCTCTATGCCAATGGAGCTGACTGATTGCTCATTAACAATTAAGACATTAAAGGGATTTTTTGCACTCAGTGAAAGAGTTAGTTGATAAATATCACCCAAAGCTTGTAACAAAGGAAAAAGAAGTCTATAAAATCTTTAATTTCAAGTATAATTGATACAGCAGACTCTGGTACCTCCTCAAAATTTTCACCAGACATGTAACTATATTTTCAGCAATGAATATCAACTAATTATATACAAAATAACCCTTTCTCAACAGTTTTCTGTCTTTCAACTGGATACTACTACTCAGTTTAAAGACATGCAGGCTAAAAGAGTTGAGTTTCAAATAAAACTTCTTCCAGCTTCAGTTCAACAACTAAAACAATAAACATGGGCAGGAGAACACAACACAATAAAAGATAGTCCATTTGTTTTGTCATTCTGAAGGAGATTAGAAAAATAACATGATAACCCTTCAAATGTGCTTTCCTTAGATCTTACAAACTGAAAATTATCAACCAAATACCTAAACCCGCCTTCGGGCAGAAATTGACTCCACTGTGATAGGGTTCCAATCATATAAAGAAAAAGAAATGGAACTTAAGAAACTGGGCAGTGAAATATTCACCTATAAGAATTATACCATATATTGGGATAATGTTTGCAGCCATGGTACATGGTAATGAGGCAATCTGGAGGATAGGCATATGCTAATCAGCCATATGCCCCTTGGAACTACCTCTGGTAGTGCATCTATGCAGTGAGTGCATATATGAACCTCTCAGCTATATAAATTAACACAGCCACTCTTTGCAACTCTCAGTAGCAAACATGACCAAAAAGCTGTGCTCCTTCTTTGCAGTACAGGTAAATACTCAGGAATTTAATGATAAGGTAGTAGTAGGCAGTATGTGAGAGTGTATGCAAGCAGCTGCATGTGTGATGGTGTGTGTGTGTGTGTGTGTGTGTGTGTGTGTGTGTGTGTGTGTGTGTGTGTGTGTGTGTGTGTGTGTGTGTGTGTGTGTGTGTGTGTGTGTGTGTGCGTGTCTGTGTGTGTGTGTGTGTGTGTGTGTGTGTGTGTGCGTGTGTGTGTGTGTGTGTGTGTGTGTGTGTGTGTGTGTGTGTGTGTGTATGTCTGTGTCTGCCTGGGAGACAGCAGCATGGGGTTGGAGAGAAGTTATGTTAGCTGTGAGTGCATCTGGATGGTTGAATGGATAAGTGTGTGCGTGTGAATTCCATTGAGTGGGGAGGGATCTTTTGCACATATGTGTTTTTGTGTGCGTATAATGAATGCATCATTGTGCATGGATATGTGGCTGCCATATTTCCACACGCCTGTAGACAAATGTGTAGAATCCACAGCATTGGGTGGGGGAACATTAGACACCAGGTATAACTTCAAAAGGTCATGCCTTAGCAGCACTTAGAATTTGGGATAAGGGGTGAA